>NC_134273.1:90424812-90657696 GCF_031893055.1 Leptodactylus fuscus | reverse complement strand
TATACTGTATACAGAGAGGCCGCTAGAGGGTGGACATGGGGCATTATATATACATTGAGGATGCTATAGGGCGGATTTGGGGTGTTATATATATATATATATATATATATATATATATATATATACAGAGGGCGTGTAGAGATCCATACACTGTATATAGGTGGCCGTTGCGCTCAGTAACCGCAGCCTTCGCCATGTTCCGGGTGGTAAAACTTTATTTTCATATAACAACCATCTGAAGGAAAAAAAAATATCACAACAGAAACAGAGAATTGTATTTACACATAAACCGGAGGGCACGCGCGTGTGCAAGGGACATGCGGACACCGTATATACAGACACACACCCTGCAGGAAGCGGAGCAAAGACACAACACAGCACCGCCGGAGGCCTACAATATGAAGACAAATCACGAGGGCGCCCCCTCCTGTCTGATCGCAGCGACAGCTGGGGGCGGGGTTACCATTCTCCTCGCTGCCCTCCCAGGGGCGGGATCACCAGGCGGTGACAGGGCAGACAGGCCAAAAGTTCCCAAAGTCTGGGGTGGGGGCAAGAAACAAGCTGGAAGTAACACAGATGACTGGAAGGAGCTCAGAGGTGGGAGGAGCAAGGGGCGGAGCAGGAGGAGGAGCCTCATCATCCATACAGCATCCAGTGCTCTCTAACACACAGACCTCCTATCACATTGACCCCTCCCCCGCACACCACCGCTACACGCTGGCTCCTCCCCCGCACACCACCGCTACACGCTGGCTCCTCCCCCACACACCACCACCACTGACTTCTCACCCCCATACACGCAGACACCTCGGCTCCTGGCACATGCACCCCTCACCCCTGGGCTCCTCCACTTCACTCCATGACTACGGTTTGCCCATGTTGTGATCCCATCCAACCCGCGCCGCCTGCTCTTTGGCCATGTGGCAGTTCCTCCTGGGTCTCCGTAGCCGATCGTGCTCTGCATTTCCCTCGTCGTGCTCACCGCTGGGTGATCTGGGCGGAGTGACCCCACTGGGGGCGGAGTGGCTTCGACAAGGCTGGACCTTGGGAGCTTCTAGCCCATTGGGGTCAGATAGACTGTACCGCACCGGGGGGTAGTGCTGGAAACATCCGCTCTGCTGATCCTCAGTCCGGGAGTCTGTGCTGGGGGTCCCATCAGGACAACCGGGGAAGGTGCCCTCACTCAGAGAGGAGACCCCACTGCTGGCGCTGCCCGAGAGTGGAGAATTACTGCCATCAAGACAAGACTGGGGGCTGGTGGGCGAGGCCGGGATAGTGTGCAGGGGGCTCTGTGGAGACAGACAATATAATAAGTATAGTACCTGACCCCCAATGTCTGAGCGAGACCCCGAAACATAACCCCGAGACAGCAGGAAGGAGGGAGCAAAGTGTTACTAGTACCTTACGTAGAGATCTGCTGGGTAACGCCAAACCCCCATCCCCTACAGAGGGGTGAAACGCATCAAAGTGCAGCGAGTAATGGCCTGAAAAGATACAGAATACATACATTATCATTATACTCCAGAGCTGCGCTCACTATTCTGCTGGTATAGTCACTGTGTACATATATTACATTACTTATCCTGTATTATACTCCAGAGCTGCGCTCACTATTCTGCTGGTACGGTCACTGTGTACATACATTACATTACTTATCCTGTATTATACCCCAGAGCTGCGCTCACTATTCTGCTGGTGCAGTCACTGTGTACATACATTACATTACTTATCCTGTATTATACTCCAGAGCTGTGCTCACTATTCTGCTGGTACAGTCACTGTGTACATACATTACATTACTTATCCTGTATTATTCCCCAGAGCTGCGCTCACTATTCTGCTGGTACAGTCACTGTGTACATACATTACTTATCCTGTATTATACTCCAGAGCTGTGCTCACTATTCTGCTGGTGCAGTCACTGTGTACATACATTACATTACTTATCCTGTATTATACCCCAGAGCTGCGCTCACTATTCTGCTGGTGCAGTCACTGTGTACATACATTACATTACTTATCCTGTATTATACTCCAGAGCTGTGCTCACTATTCTGCTGGTACAGTCACTGTGTACATACATTACATTACTTATCCTGTATTATACCCCAGAGCTGCGCTCACTATTCTGCTGGTGCAGTCACTGTGTACATACATTACATTACTTATCCTGTATTATACTCCAGAGCTGTGCTCACTATTCTGCTGGTGCAGTCACTGTGTACATACATTACATTACTTATCCTGTATTATACCCCAGAGCTGCGCTCACTATTCTGCTGGTGCAGTCACTGTGTACATACATTACATTACTTATCCTGTATTATACTCCAGAGCTGTGCTCACTATTCTGCTGGTGCAGTCACTGTGTACATACATTACTTATCCTGTATTATACTCCAGAGCTGTGCTCACTATTCTGCTGGTGCAGTCACTGTGTACATACATTACATTACTTATCCTGTATTATACCCCAGAGCTGCGCTCACTATTCTGCTGGTGCAGTCACTGTGTACATACATTACATTACTTATCCTGTATTATACTCCAGAGCTGCGCTCACTATTCTGCTGGTGCAGTCACTGTGTACATACATTACATTACTTATCCTGTATTATACTCCAGAGCTGTGCTCACTATTCTGCTGGTGCAGTCACTGTGTACATACATTACTTATCCTGTATTATACTCCAGAGCTGTGCTCACTATTCTGCTGGTACAGTCACTGTGTACATACATTACATTACTTATCCTGTATTATACTCCAGAGCTGCGCTCACTATTCTGCTGGTACAGTCACTGTGTACATACATTACATTACTTATCCTGTATTATACTCCAGAGCTGCGCTCACTATTCTGCTGGTACAGTCACTGTGTACATACATTACATTACTTATCCTGTATTATACTCCAGAGCTGCGCTCACTATTCTGCTGGTGCAGTCACTGTGTACATACATTACATTACTTATCCTGTATTATACCCCAGAGCTGCGCTCACTATTCTGCTGGTGCAGTCACTGTGTACATACATTACATTACTTATCCTGTATTATACTCCAGAGCTGCGCTCACTATTCTGCTGGTACAGTCACTGTGTACATACATTACATTACTTATCCTGTATTATACTCCAGAGCTGCGCTCACTATTCTGCTGGTACAGTCACTGTGTACATACATTACATTACTTATCCTGTATTATACTCCAGAGCTGCGCTCACTATTCTGCTGGTGCAGTCACTGTGTACATACATTACATTACTTATCCTGTATTATACTCCAGAGCTGAGCTCACTATTCTGCTGGTACAGTCACTGTGTACATACATTACATTACTTATCCTGTATTATACTCCAGAGCTGCGCTCACTATTCTGCTGGTACAGTCACTGTGTACATACATTACATTACTTATCCTGTATTATACTCCAGAGCTGCGCTCACTATTCTGCTGGTACAGTCACTGTGTACATACATTACATTACTTATCCTGTATTATACTCCAGAGCTGAGCTCACTATTCTGCTGGTACAGTCACTGTGTACATACATTACATTACTTATCCTGTATTATACTCCAGAGCTGCGCTCACTATTCTGCTGGTGCAGTCACTGTGTACATACATTACATTACTTATCCTGTATTATACCCCAGAGCTGCGCTCACTATTCTGCTGGTACAGTCACTGTGTACATACATTACATTACTTATCCTGTATTATTCCCCAGAGCTGCGCTCACTATTCTGCTGGTACAGTCACTGTGTACATACATTACTTATCCTGTATTATACTCCAGAGCTGCGCTCACTATTCTGCCGGTGCAGTCACTGTGTACATACATTACATTACTTATCCTGTATTATACACCAGAGCTGCGCTCACTATTCTGCCGGTACAGTCACTGTGTACATACATTACATTACTTATCCTGTATTATACTCCAGAGCTGCGCTCACTATTCTGCTGGTACAGTCACTGTGTACATACATTACATTACTTATCCTGTATTATACTCCAGAGCTGCGCTCACTATTCTGCTGGTACAGTCACTGTGTACATACATTACATTACTTATCCTGTATTATACTCCAGAGCTGCGCTCACTATTCTGCTGGTGCAGTCACTGTGTACATACATTACATTACTTATCCTGTATTATACTCCAGAGCTGCGCTCACTATTCTGCTGGTACAGTCACTGTGTACATACATTACATTACTTATCCTGTATTATACTCCAGAGCTGCGCTCACTATTCTGCTGGTACAGTCACTGTGTACATACATTACATTACTTATCCTGTATTATACTCCAGAGCTGCGCTCACTATTCTGCTGGTGCAGTCACTGTGTACATACATTACATTACTTATCCTGTATTATACTCCAGAGCTGAGCTCACTATTCTGCTGGTACAGTCACTGTGTACATACATTACATTACTTATCCTGTATTATACTCCAGAGCTGAGCTCACTATTCTGCTGGTACAGTCACTGTGTACATACATTACATTACTTATCCTGTATTATACTTCAGAGCTGCGCTCACTATTCTGCTGGTACAGTCACTGTGTACATACATTACATTACTTATTCTGTATTATACCCCAGAGCTGCGCTCACTATTCTGCTGGTGCAGTCACTGTGTACATAAATTACATTACTTATCCTGTATTATACTCCAGAGCTGCGCTCACTATTCTGCTGGTGCAGTCACTGTGTACATACATTACATTACTTATCCTGTATTATACTCCAGAGCTGCGCTCACTATTCTGCTGGTACAGTCACTGTGTACATACATTACATTACTTATCCTGTATAATACTCCAGAGCTGCGCTCACTATTCTGCTGGTACAGTCACTGTGTACATACATTACATTACTTATCCTGTATTATACCCCAGAGCTGCGCTCACTATTCTGCTGGTACAGTCACTGTGTACATACATCACATTACTTATCTTGTATTATACTCCAGAGCTGCGCTCACTATTCTGCTGGTACAGTCACTGTGTACATACATTACTTATCCTGTATTATACTCCAGAGCTGCGCTCACTATTCTGCTGGTACATTCACTGTGTACATATATTACATTACTTATCCTGTATTATACTCCAGAGCTGCGCTCACTATTCTACTGGTGAAGTCACTGTGTACATACATTACATTACATCACTTATCCTGTATTATACTCCAGAGCTGCGCTCACTATTCTGCTGGTGCAGTCACTGTGTACATACATTACATTACTTATCCTGTATTATACTCCAGAGCTGCGCTCACTATTCTGCTGGTACAGTCACTGTGTACATACATTACATTACTTATCCTGTATTATACTCCAGAGCTGCGCTCACTATTCTGCTGGTACAGTCACTGTGTACATACATTACATTACTTATCCTGTATTATACTCCAGAGCTGCGCTCACTATTCTGCTGGTGCAGTCACTGTGTACATACATTACATTACTTATCCTGTATTATACTCCAGAGCTGCGCTCACTATTCTGCTGGTACAGTCACTGTGTACATACATTACATTACTTATCCTGTATTATACTCCAGAGCTGCGATCACTATTCTGCTGGTACAGTCACTGTGTACATACATTACATTACTTATCCTGTATTATACTCCAGAGCTGCGCTCACTATTCTGCTGGTGCAGTCACTGTGTACATACATTACATTACTTATCCTGTATTATACTCCAGAGCTGCGCTCACTATTCTGCTGGTACAGTCACTGTGTACATACATTACATTACTTATCCTGTATTATACCCCAGAGCTGCGCTCACTATTCTGCTGGTGCAGTCACTGCGTACATACATTACATTACTTATCCTGTATTATACCCCAGAGCTGCGCTCACTATTCTGCTGGTGCAGTCACTGTGTATATACATTACATTACTTATCCTGTATTATACTCCAGAGCTGTGCTCACTATTCTGCTGGTACAGTCACTGTGTACATACATTACATTACTTATCCTGTATTATACTCCAGAGCTGCGCTCACTATTCTGCTGGTGCAGTCACTGTGTACATACATTACATTACTTCTCCTGTATTATACTCCAGAGCTGCGCTCACTACTCTGCTGGTACAGTCACTGTGTACATACATTACATTACTTATCCTGTATTATACTCCAGAGCTGCGCTCACTATTCTGCTGGTCACTGTGTACATACCCTGTGTCAGGCCTCTGGTGGCCCCGGTTGGGGTCAGGACGCTCCCGACATGAGAGCTGAGGAATGGCAGAGATTCTCGGGTTCCGCTGTCCAGGCTCCAGCTACTGGGCGCTGCCAGAACTGACAATACATCAGAGTGACCAGAGGAGGCGCCGGTGAGTCGTCCAGAACATGCAGGCAGAATAAACAGGATTAGAGATGAGATTTGCAGCATTGATGACATTACTGGTCTGTAACTCCTCCCACTCAATGCTAAACTCCTCCCACTGAGTGCTATATATGGCCACAGCCCTCCCACATATATAGTGCACAGTCACATGACTGGTCGGCCATCTTCCCTGTGGTGTATTTGTGTAGTGCGCAGTGGGCGGGGTCTTCACCTTTCTCCGCTACAGACAGATTGGGGTCACTGCACGGCTTGCACGGTCCGAGGACCTGCTGGAACAGAGCGCGGGGGTAGACGCAACGCTGAACGAGCAGCAGCAAAGAGAGAAGAAGAAGAGAACATGAGAGAGCCGGCAGTGAGGCATTGTGGGAGATGTAGTGCAGCCGAGCAACCGGAGAGCCGGCAGAATAGTGAACGCAGCTCTAGATGTGACCGGAGCAGACAAGACGTGATGAGATGGGATGAGGATCTAACGAGGTGTCTAATGACGGCATTAACCCTTACCTGTCCGCTCTCTGTGCCTGTCTGGTACATGGCGCTGCTGGGCCGGTCTCGGGGTGCGGGGAGCAGCATCACCAGGTCACGCGAATGGCGGTATTTATCAGGGAGGGAGGGGGAACCTGGCGGGAAAGATGGCAGTAAATACCCAACCTGGTGCCGGGTGCGGAGCGAGCGCCGCCGACATTACCTCGTGTGCTGGAGGGAGCAGAGTTGATGAGCTGGGATGGCGCAGAGTGGGTGGAGCTGAGGCTGGAGGAGGAGGGGCTTGTGTACGAGGACGATAATGCAGAAACGTTGGTGATGGATCCGGCGTGGAGAGAATGTGGCAGCAGCATCTGCAATAACCCGAGAGGCCCCGTTATAGACCCAGGAGGGGGCGCCACTCACCGCCTCCCGCCCGCCACGGTTACCTGCATGCTATACGGATCCTCTGTCTCGCTGTCCACAGCGGTAGGCGTGGTCCCCGTGTCACTGGAGGCGTGTGACGAGAGGGAGGAGGAGGAATGGCGGACAGAGCTCAGGACAACCAGAGGGCTGAGGAGGAAATACCAGAGCGTCACACAAAGCAGCAGACAAGATGGCGGCCAACAGTTCACACGACGTTACAATGACATCATTTAGCACGCAGTCTCTCCCTCTGTGCGCAGTCTCTCCCCCTGTTCAGTCCCTCTGTGCGCAGTCTCTCCCCCCTGTGCGCAGTCTCTCCCCCCTGTGCGCAGTCTCTCCCCCCTGTGCGCAGTCTCTCCCCCCTGTGCGCAGTCTCTCCCCCCTGTGCGCAGTCTCTCCCCCCTGTGCGCAGTCTCTCCCCCTGTTCAGTCCCTCTGTGCGCAGTCTCTCCCCCCTGTGCGCAGTCTCTCCCCCCTGTGCGCAGTCTCTCCCCCCTGTGCGCAGTCTCTCCCCCCTGTGCGCAGTCTCTCCCCCCTGTGCGCAGTCTCTCCCCCCTGTGCGCAGTCTCTCCCCCCTGTGCGCAGTCTCTCCCCCCTGTGCGCAGTCTCTCCCCCCTGTGCGCAGTCTCTCCCCCCTGTGCGCAGTCTCTCCCCCTTGGTTACCTGTGGCGGTGCAGCATCCTGATGCTGTCGTTGTTCAGGGCCCCGTGTGATAATAAGATGTTGCTGCGCTGGATCGGTGGACAGGTCGGGTTCATCTTTTCCAGCATGGGAAACTCCTGCAGATATAGAAGCGGTTATTACAGTGACAGCGCCCTCTACAGGTACAGGAGGGAGGTGATCACATCAGGATATAATCTACAGCACACAGCACCAGCTCCGCAGTCCTCCACAATACACACATGACATACACAGCCGCACTACACCAGCTCCGCAGTCCTCCACAATACACACATGACATACACAGCCGCACTACACCAGCTCCGCAGTCCTCCACAATACACACATGACATACACAGCCGCACTACACCAGCCCTGCAGTCCTCCACAATACACACATGACATACACAGCCGCACTACACCAGCCCTGCAGTCCTCCACAATACACACATGACATACACAGCCGCACTACACCAGCCCTGCAGTCCTCCACAATACACACATGACATACACAGCCGCACTACACCAGCTCCGCAGTCCTCCACAATACACACATGACATACACAGCCGCACTACACCAGCCCTGCAGTCCTCCACAATACACACATGACATACACAGCCGCACTACACCAGCCCTGCAGTCCTCCACAATACACACATGACATACACAGCCGCACTACACCAGCTCCGCAGTCCTCCACAATACACACATGACATACACAGCCGCACTACACCAGCCCTGCAGTCCTCCACAATACACACATGACATACACAGCCGCACTACACCAGCCCTGCAGTCCTCCACAATACACACATGACATACACAGCCGCACTACACCAGCCCTGCAGTCCTCCACAATACACACATGACATACACAGCCGCACTACACCAGCTCCGCAGTCCTCCACAATACACACATGACATACACAGCCGCACTACACCAGCTCCGCAGTCCTCCACAATACACACATGACATACACAGCCGCACTACACCAGCCCTGCAGTCCTCCACAATACACACATGACATACACAGCCGCACTACACCAGCCCTGCAGTCCTCCACAATACACACATGACATACACAGCCGCACTACACCAGCTCCGCAGTCCTCCACAATACACACATGACATACACAGCCGCACTACACCAGCCCTGCAGTCCTCCACAATACACACATGACATACACAGCCGCACTACACCAGCCCTGCAGTCCTCCACAATACACACATGACATACACAGCCGCACTACACCAGCCCTGCAGTCCTCCACAATACACACATGACATACACAGCCGCACTACACCAGCTCCGCAGTCCTCCACAATACACACATGACATACACAGCCGCACTACACCAGCCCTGCAGTCCTCCACAATACACACATGACATACACAGCCGCACTACACCAGCCCTGCAGTCCTCTGCATATCGTAGCCATGTATTTACCTGGTATAGGCTGGAGCGCATGACCTGGAACTGATCCACCAGCTTCTTGTGAAGGGGCCGCATCTCTGGGTGCACGCAGCGCTCATGGACCGCCAGACCCACCCCCAGGACGTGCACCTGAGGGCACAAAACAGGATCATCATTATCAGGGATCATGGGAAGAATATGCAAATCTGTCTTCCATGATGTAATTAGGAAAACAGCTGCTGCCTCAGTATTGCAAACCAATAGAGGGCGCTCACTGGAATGTGCAAGCCTGTCTTCCCTGATGTAATTAGGAAGACAGAACTCCAGTGAAACTCCATCATCAGGGATACAGTCCTCAATAGGAGCGCACTGTGCAGCCTGAACACTAGGGGGCAGCAGTCATTCATGTTTAGTATTGGATCAGTGGTTACTAATCTGCAGATGATCCCTTTTACGGTCATGGCATGCTGGGATTTGTAGTTCCCCATAGATTGTACCTGCTCCAGCATGAGCTCCTTCAGCTGACTGATCTTGTCGGCGTCCTCCGGGTGTTGTGTGATGTAATCCTTATCAAAGAACGCCTGCCAGGAGGAGGAGACAGTGAGAGGAGCGTATAGAGAGCGAGGAGTATATAGAGTGCGAGGGGCACACAGCAGATGAGGGGGCACGCAGCAGATGAGGGGGCATGCAGCAGATGAGGGGGGCATGCAGCAGATGAGGGGGGCATGCAGCAGATGAGGGGGGCACGCAGCAGATGAGGGGGGCACGCAGCAGATGAGGGGGGCACGCAGCAGATGAGGGGGGCACGCAGCAGATGAGGGGGGCACGCAGCAGATGAGGGGGGCACGCAGCAGATGAGGGGGGCACGCAGCAGATGAGGGGGGCACGCAGCAGATGAGGGGGGCACGCAGCAGATGAGGGGGGCACGCAGCAGATGAGGGGGGCACGCAGCAGATGAGGGGGGCACGCAGCAGATGAGGGGGCACGCAGCAGATGAGGGGGGCACGCAGCAGATGAGGGGGGCACGCATCAGGTGAGGGGGCACGCAGCAGGTGAGGGGGCACGCAGCAGGTGAGGGGGCACGCAGCAGGTGAGGGGGCACGCAGCAGATGAGAGGGCACGCAGCAGATGAGAGGGCACGCAGCAGGTGAGGGGGCACGCAGCAGGTGAGGGGGCACGCAGCAGGTGAGGGGGCACGCAGCAGGTGAGGGGGCACGCAGCAGGTGAGAGGGCACGCAGCAGGTGAGGGGGCACGCAGCAGATGAGAGGGCACGCAGCAGATGAGGGGGCACGCAGCAGATGAGGGGGCACGCAGCAGATGAGGGGGCACGCAGCAGATGAGGGGGCACGCAGCAGATGAGGCGGCACGCAGCAGATGAGGGGGCATACAGAGCATGCAGACTCTTACCTCCTGGTAGCGGGTGATCCCCCCGTTGACTGCAGCGTCTATGACTCCGTTCAGACACATGCTCAGGAGGTTGATGTTCCCGTGCAGGTTGTGATGCTGATACTGAGTGATGAGCGCCCGCAGCTCCTGAGTCTTGTTCCCCAGAACCTGCAGAGCGTTCTCCAGGGGGCTCACTTCCACCTACAGACCCCATATGATATATGAGAAGTCACACCCCCCACCACAGATCCCCTCCCCCTCTATTACAAGGCCTTGGGCCATCTGATGGGTTTCCAGATACGTTACCAGCTCTCGCTTCTGGACCTCAAACCAGCAAGAGATTCCGGGGAGGCTGTGAGACAGTGTGAGAGTGCTGCGCTCTATCCACAAACTCTGATGGAGAGAGAAGAGACGGTCAGGCGCGGCCTTAGAGACCCTCCGCAGCTTTATCACATCACCCACCTTGAACTCATTGTCCTTGTCACGGGCCCCGCGGTGGAACGGTCGGTCATAGCGGAACCTGCGGACGTTGTTTACCCGGTAGAAGCTCTTTATCCTCTCAGGGACCTGGTCCATGTTTAGTACTCTGGGGGTGTCCGGTAGGGGGGTCACTGCATAAATCTGCAGGTCTGAGTGGGAGAGTCAAGGGGCAAAGTAACCCACGGAATGACTGGGACCCCAAAATAGCAAACCCATCAGCTGTGTGAGCAGAGCCGGAGACGCCGGGTGTCCAGTCACTGCTGGTATGTGATGGAAACGCACAGGGTGATAGAAGCCCCCCCCCCCTCCCCCATATATACAGCCACAGGCAGGATACACTGAGAGTCGCTCTGCAGGATGGTGTCATCGGGATGGTTCAGATGTTGCATTGCAATAGCCTGCGGGAACTCGCTCAGCATCCTCTGCTGGAAAGCCTCCAGACGCTCGTAGTCGTGACCCCGGCACACAAACTCCTTATTCTGCACCCAAGACGAAAAGGAAGACGTGACCGGAGAGGAGGAGTCTGACATAAGGGGGTGGGACAGATAACACTGACAAGGGGGTATATAGGAGGGTGGGGCAGATAACACTGACATAAGGGGGTATATAAGAGGGTGGGGCAGATAACACTGACAAGGGGGTATATAGGAGGGTGGGGCAGATAACACTGACATAAGGGGGTATATAAGAGGGTGGGGCAGATAACACTGACAAGGGGGTATATAGGAGGGTGGGGCAGATAACACTGACAAGGGGGTATATAGGAGGGTGGGGCAGATAACACTGACAAGGGGGTATATAGGAGGGTGGGGCAGATAACACTGACATAAGGGGGTATATAAGAGGGTGGGGCAGATAACACTGACAAGGGGGTATATAGGAGGGTGGGGCAGATAACACTGACAAGGGGGTATATAGGAGGGTGGGGCAGATAACACTGACATAAGGGGGTATATAGGAGGATGAGGTACCCAGGGCAGACATAGAGGGGTGTATATAGGAGGGCAGGCAGACAGCGCTGAGGACCTTGTGTGGGGGATGGGGTTTCTTACCCGCAAGAAAAACGGAAACTTCTTTCCATAAAATCCCACTCTGAAAAACTCGGGCTCCAGTCTCTGCTGGTCCATGATATGGTCATAGTACGAGGCCTCCATTTTCTGCAGGAGATGAAAGATATGAGGAGGATCACAGAGAGGACAGCAGCTAAAACAGTCACCACTGAACATACAGGGGGCACCGGCGGGACACCCTACAAGTCACTGGTGCCAATGAAGACGTCATTGGTGTTCCACAGATTGTGACAATGGTGGTCCCTACGCACAGCTAATGGGGAGGGGGATCCCACTCCATGGCCTCCGCACAGGTGCCCAGGACTCACCAGGATCCAGCTCAGGCTCTGGTAGTCATACAACTTCTCATACTGAGCCGCCAGCTCCCTGCACAGAGGAATCCCGTACTCCCAGCACTGAGGGGACAGAACACAGGACAAAGGCATGAAAGAAGGGGGTACACAGAAGTAACATGTGGGTCATGTATGTGCTGGTCTGGGACACGTGTCCTCTAGAATCTCTGTATACTAAGATTGTTCTTCACTTCCCAGCCAGCAGGTGTCGCTGTGAACAGATCTGCTTGTCAAATCCCTCCCATAGACATGCACTGTAACACTGACACCTGCAGTCTAAGCCGGGTACTGCACAGTCCGCAGTGGGGCACATCTAGTAATACCGCTACACTTTGCTCTGTATAACAGCAGGAATCCTGTTTCTAGTCTTCGACAGATTTATAAATTTCTCTCTTTATTATTCGTGCGACAAAATTCTGTCTCATTTGAACCTTATACAAGAAATTCTGGGCCATATTTGTACAATTCTGTCTCATGCACGTGTCGCACACATGACTCTGCTATGGCCCAATCATTTCATAGAAGTGTGGAGTCATTAATATGGCGGGCTATTGGTGCACATGCAGACAGAAGTGCGTCAGACTTGGATTCTTGTCGCGCCCTTACCTTGCCCTTGTTGAAGTAGTGGATGATTTTCCGGCTCAGACTTTCTTTTCGTTGCCACTCGCTCTGAGCGGGGTAATGGAGGAACTCCCGTAGGGAGCGATCGTCCCACTGCAGCGTCTCCCAGTACAGGAGCAGAGTAAATGCAGCTTCTGCAGGGGGAGGACAGAAAGCTGAATGTATCTGGATGTAACAGAGCGGGGCAGAAGGACAGGGGTTGTAGCTGTATATGAGGAGGGGCAGTGCTTCATATACAGAGGCTCTGTACACTGTATATCTATAGAGCCCCTTGTACCTGTGTAGCTCTCGGCCTGTAGATGGAGGTCACACAGCTTGTGAATATATCTGATGTACATCTCCTCCTTATTGATTTCTGATTTGTAGAAGTTCTGTGAGGATAGAAGAAGATGAGAGCGTTAGATGGCAGTCACCGCCGGAGCAGCTGCCGCCCCTGTCACTCACCATCAGGTTCACTGTGCAGCCGACCTTCTTATTCTCAGTCTCTTCACCTTTCATACAATCCCTGCAGGACAACATCAAGTATGAGACAAAGCCAGAGTGCACGTGCTCCACTCACTGTCAGAGCTGCATCCAAAAACCCCAAAAACTGTATGTCTAAAGCCATCCTAATATCTGACCTGTAGTCCAGCAGTCTCTCCATGAGGCGCGTCACTGAGGTCACAAAGGAGGCGCCCGGCTCTCTCCACGTCTCCTGCTCAATCTTCTCCAACAAACTGAAGAAAAAAGAAGGAAGAATAAATGTAAGAAACAGAGGCAGGAACAGAAGAGAAGAGGGAAGAACAGAAGGAGAAGAAGGAAGAACAGAAGGAGGAACAGAGGGAGAAGAAGGAGGAACAGAGGGAGAAGAAGGAAGAACAGAAGGAGAAGAGGGAAGAACAGAAGGAGAAGAAGGAAGAACAGAAGGAGAAGAAGGAAGAACAGAAGGAGGAACAGAGGGAGAAGAAGGAGGAACAGAGGAAGAAGAAGGAAGAACAGAAGGAGAAGAGGGAAGAACAGAAGGAGAAGAAGGAAGAACAGAAGGAGAAGAAGGAAGAACAGAAGGAGAAGAAGGAAGAACAGAAGGAGAAGAAGGAAGAACAGAAGGAGGAACAGAGGGAGAAGAAGGAGGAACAGAGGGAGAAGAAGGAAGAACAGAAGGAGAAGAGGGAAGAACAGAAGGAGAAGAAGGAAGAACAGAAGGAGAAGAGGGAAGAACAGAAGGAGAAGAAGGAAGAACAGAAGGAGGAACAGAGGGAGAAGAAGGAGGAACAGAGGAAGAAGAAGGAAGAACAGAAGGAGAAGAGGGAAGAACAGAAGGAGAAGAAGGAAGAACAGAAGGAGAAGAAGGAAGAACAGAAGGAGAAGAAGGAAGAACAGAAGGAGGAACAGAGGGAGAAGAAGGAGGAACAGAGGAAGAAGAAGGAAGAACAGAAGGAGAAGAGGGAAGAACAGAAGGAGAAGAAGGAAGAACAGAAGGAGAAGAAGGAAGAACAGAAGGAGGAACAGAGGGAGAAGAAGGAGGAACAGAGGGAGAAGAAGGAAGAACAGAAGGAGAAGAGGGAAGAACAGAAGGAGAAGAAGGAAGAACAGAAGGAGAAGAGGGAAGAACAGAAGGAGAAGAAGGAAGAACAGAAGGAGGAACAGAGGGAGAAGAAGGAGGAACAGAGGAAGAAGAAGGAAGAACAGAAGGAGAAGAGGGAAGAACAGAAGGAGAAGAAGGAAGAACAGAAGGAGAAGAAGGAAGAACAGAAGGAGAAGAAGGAAGAACAGAAGGAGGAACAGAGGGAGAAGAAGGAGGAACAGAGGAAGAAGAAGGAAGAACAGAAGGAGAAGAGGGAAGAACAGAAGGAGAAGAAGGAAGAACAGAAGGAGAAGAGGGAAGAACAGAAGGAGAAGAAGGAAGAACAGAAGGAGGAACAGAGGGAGAAGAAGGAGGAACAGAGGGAGAAGAAGGAAGAACAGAAGGAGAAGAGGGAAGAACAGAAGGAGAAGAAGGAAGAACAGAAGGAGAAGAAGGAAGAACAGAAGGAGAAGAAGGAAGAACAGAAGGAGAAGAAGGAAGAACAGAAGGAGGAACAGAGGGAGAAGAAGGAGGAACAGAAGGAGAAGAGGGAAGAACAGAAGGAGAAGAAGGAAGAACAGAAGGAGAAGAGGGAAGAACAGAAGGAGAAGAAGGAAGAACAGAAGGAGAAGAAGGAAGAACAGAAGGAGAAGAAGGAAGAACAGAAGGAGGAACAGAAGGAGAAGAAGGAAGAACAGAAAGAGAAGAGGGAAGAACAGAAGGAAGGAACAGAGGGAGAAGAGGGAAGAACAGAGGAAGGAACAGAAGGAGAAGAAGGAAGAACAGAAGGAGGAACAGAAGAGAAGAGGGAAGAACAGAGGAAGGACAGAAGGAGAAGAGGGAAGAACAGAGGAAGGAACAGAGGGAGAAGAGGGAAGAACAGAGGAAGGAACAGAGGGAAAAGAGGGAAGAACAGAGGAAGGAACAGAAGGAGAAGAAGGAAGAACAGAGGAAGGAACAGAGGGAAAAGAAGGAAGAACAGAGGGAGAAGAAGAACAGAAGGAGACCGCACAGCGGAGGAAGTTGCACAAGTAATTGGAGGGAACAAAACACACACAAACATATTCCTGTAATCCGGTAATCCAGCACAGAGCTGCACAGTAATGTGTAATCTCACAGACCAGAGCAGAGAATATAGCGGACCCTCTGCTTAGTAATGTGGCAGCCGAATTAGAGGAACATCACAGATATACACAGTGATATATAGTGGACGGCACTTACCTGGGATATGGACCAAACAGCTGAGAGCTGCTCCGGCCGGCAGCAGGGGCGAGGTACAAATACAAATATATCACAATGTGCCACAATGCATAAAATAATCCTAATCTCATCCTGCTCACAGCTGAGGGTTTGTTACATCTGTACGCTGTCTGTCAGGCTGATACATTGTAACAAAGAATCAGAACATGACAAAGATTTCCTGCTGATGTGTTTGGCTCATTACCTGGATACAACTGTAACAAACCTTCAGTTGTGAGACGTGAGAGAGATCAGGAGGGATTACAGCAAGCAGAGATCTTGAAAATGGTTGAAACAAATCACTTGAATGACAGATTATATATGAGAACTGCAGAGTGTTTAATGGACTTTCCCTTTAAACTCCGCCCCCATCTAACCCTTTGTGCTGCAGGGCTCGGACTCACAGGAGACTGAAGAGCTCTCGGTAGTTTTCGTCGCCTTTCCCTTCAGACACCAAGGAGTCCAGTTTATCGATGAGCTCGGCCTCCACCTGAGGGTCAGAATAGTGACATACATCAGTCTGACATGTTGGATAGTACGAGCTCAGAGCGAACGCGGTGGTGATGCGGTCACGGCTCCTGTATGAAGGCGTTACACCGCCACCATGAAGACCGGTCTCCGTGTACGCCAGGCCACACCCACACATTAACATGTTGCAAATCTGATACGTGATCGTTCTTCGTCTCTCACCTGCTTGAAGTTCCCGTTGCGTCGCTGTTCACAGTCCATCATGTCGTGAAAAATGGGGATCATGATGTTGCGCACTTCAGGCTGCGGCACTAGTGACACCCCCAGGAAGGGTCCGATCATGCCGGGTATGAAGTGGTATTTGTGCTCTCCTGGAAGGCAAGAAGCCAAGGATGAGAGAAGGAGCCGGCCGGCCGGCGGGGAGACAAGGCCACACCTGAAGTCACTTACCAAGGTTCTGCCACATGTTAAACAGCTCGTACGTCATCATGACCCGCATATCACCGTACCTGGGGGGGCAGAGGAGTGTCAGCTACATCATCACTACCTAGTCATGAGGCTTTGTCACAGTGTATCAGTGCAGGCAATCCTCTGAATACAGTGGCAGCACAAACCTCTCCCCGTCCTGCACTGAGAGCTCTCCGCTGACACACTGTAACAACACCGCAAGCACAGGCCGTAGATAAAGACTCAACCGTGTGCTGCAGCTTCACATGCTCGGTACTACCTGTAGGGGGCACTTACTTATCCAGGATCCGCCTTCTCTTCCCTGCTGCAAAGTTCTCCAGCTGCAGACTGGGCTGGTTAATGAAGAGGACGGCCAGGCTGAAGTACGAGTTCCACACCTAGATTGGAAATCACAGAGAATCCTGTGAGGAGCGCCCCCTCGTGGTAAGACTTAGTACTATTGGGGGTATATATTGGGGGAGGGGTACCTTAAAGTCAAAATCTTCTTCACAGAAGTTCTTGTGCACAGCGGGAGACACGTACTGGACCGTAGTCACAATGATACTGGGAGAGGACACAAAGGGTTAATGTGCCCATACACATTGTCAGATTGTCAGCAGGGACTATGGGATGGATTAGTTGTCAGTAGGGAGGAGAGCAGTGTATATTGCATCATAGTGGGGGCACAAGAACAGAAAGATCCCCTCCTCCACCCCCGCATCCTGCTCTATATTACATCTGATGACATCACTGCTGCTCTATATTACATCTGATGACATCACTGCTGCTCTATATTACATCTGATGACATCACTGCTGCTCTATATTACATCTGATGACATCACTGCTGCTCTATATTACATCTGATGACATCACTGCTGCTCTATATTACATCTGATGACATCACTGCTGCTCTATATTACATCTGATGACATCACTGCTGCTCTATATTACATCTGATGACATCACTGCTGCTCTATATTACATCTGATGACATCACTGCTGCTCTATATTACATCTGATGACATCACTGCTGTTCTATATTACATCTGATGACATCACTGCTGCTCTATATTACATCTGATGACATCACTGCTGCTCTATATTACATCTGATGACATCACTGCTGCTCTATATTACATCTGATGACATCACTGCTGCTCTATATTACATCTGATGACATCACTGCTGCTCTATATTACATCTGATGACATCACTGCTGCTCTATTACATCTGATGACATCACTGCTGCTCTATATTACATCTGATGACATCACTGCTGCTCTATATTACATCTGATGACATCACTGCTGCTCTATATTACATCTGATGACATCACTGCTGCTCTATTACATCTGATGACATCACTGCTGCCCCCGTGTCCTGCTCTATATTACATCTGATGACATCACTGCTGCTCTATATTACGTCTTAAGACATCACTGCTGCTCTATATTACATCTGATGACATCACTGCTGCTCTATATTACATCTGATGGCATCACTGCTGCTCTATATTACGTCTTAAGACATCACTGCTGCTCTATATTACATCTGATGACATCACTGCTGCTCTATATTACATCTGATGACATCACTGCTGCTCTATATTACATCTGATGACATCACTGCTGCTCTATATTACATCTGATGACATCACTGCTGCTCTATATTACATCTGATGACATCACTGCTGTTCTATATTACATCTGATGACATCACTGCTGCTCTATATTACATCTGATGACATCACTGCTGTTCTATATTACATCTGATGACATCACTGCTGTTCTATATTACATCTGATGACATCACTGCTGCTCTATATTACATCTGATGACATCACTGCTGCTCTATATTACATCTGATGACATCACTGCTCTTACTTGCTGGCCAGAAGTCTCATCACCGTCCAGTCTGGAGGGAAGACGCTCAACTTCAGCAAGTTCCGAAAGACACAGAAAATTTTGAGCAGGAATTCCTGAATAAAGAGAGAGAGGATTTTGTAGATTTTGATCGGTTTTATTGGAGTTACTGGTTTCTGATGACACCCAGTATGTCTCCTCTCTGGGGTTCGCACCCAGCTTTCCTAGGGTATAATACCCCCTCCCCCAGTAGGTGCCCCTGCCCTTCTTCACTCACCTTCAGCTCCTCTTTGCTCTGGAAGTTGTGCAGTAGATGTTGGTAGTGAGTGTCAGACATCAGGCGGAGCAGAGACAGGAGGCAGGAAACATACTCCCCCTAATGGGGGCAAGAGTCAGCACAGGGCAGAGCAGCGGGGGAGGGGGTGTGGGTGATAAAAGGGTCAGAGGTCACACTATAAGGATATAGGGATACATCACAGAAGGTGTTGATGACATCTAGTTAGAGCGCCCCCTGCTGTCAGGACTTCAGCAGCACAAGGTTGTCCTGTATATACTCCAGGGTGCAGGCAGTCCTATACAGGTGATGAGGATGATGAGGGGGAGATGGAGGAGGCTGAGGGTGACGTGGAGGAGGCTGAGGGTGAGGAGGATGAGTTGTGGGAAGGATTAGAAAGAAGAGAAATGCGTTAATTACGGTGATCTCGGCTGTACACTGGGGGCAGCGCTGGCCTCTTACCGCCTCCTGCGACTGCGATTTACTCATGATAATAAGCAGAGTCTGCAGCAGAACGTCCAGCAAACTCTCCTGTAACATCTGCACCTCCTCCCCGACGTCCACCTCCTGGGGAAAGAGAAGAGCTTCAGAGGACACATGTGCCAAACACATCAGCCCGGACACATGGGGGTCACATTCATCATTGCCCCTGCTATGTAGTTTAGCTGTATTGTCTGGAATCCCCCTCCTCAGGACTCATCAGGTAGCTGCGGCTGATGCTCTGTCTCTCCTCCATGCTTTACACTGCAGCTCTGCTTGTTCATCCAGAGATCAGTACATGGACTGATGATTACATTACAGGAAGGACAGAAGATTACACACTACAAACCCCCAAAACTCCAATGAGAGGGGGAGGGGCCTGGGACTGAACATACTGACACAGGGTGTTATTGGCTATTGGGTCATGTCATGGCCGTCACCTCATACCAATGACCAACAAAAGTCTAAAGTCAGCCAGTCTGAAGGGCTAAACTAAAGAGCGTCCCCCAATACTGGGCCGGGGGGGGGGTGCCCTATAAAGGACTCCCCCAGCACGCGGGTTAACCCTTCCCGTAACACTCACCGTGGAGCTGCTTTTGATGATGGAGAAAATACTGCTGAGTATCCCAGAACAGACCAGGAGCTCTTTCTGCTGCCGCAGGTGGAGGTGGATGTGGTGCAGCACAACAGGTAAGAGAATGCGGCGCGCCTCTGCGGAGGGGACACAGAACATACAAATCATGGACAGCGCCCCCACATGGGAGGGATTCCAGCCATATCTGTGTCACATGACCTCAATCTGCCAAATACCATTATTTTCACGCAGCCCATGTATCGCGAGCACAACCACCCCCATCATCCGATTCAGCCCGAGCCGCACCTGGGTATGAGAAGAGTCGGCAGTCCACAGTCCGGCCAATCGATTGTAACTTCACCACATCCATGGACTGTCCGAGGTGGAGGGTGCTGGGCAGACTGCTGAGCGTCCCCCGGACAAACTCCGCCACCTCCGTCACCGAGAACATGGCCAACAGCTCCTCAAAGATGGCGGGGAAGGAACTGAGGAGGGCGGCCTGCAGAGAGAACAAGGTATCTCAGCCCGGAGCAATGTAACAACGTATCTCAGCCCGGAGCAATGTAACAACGTATCTCAGCCCGGAGCAATGTAACAATGTATCTCAGCCCGGAGCAATGTAACAATGTATCTCAGCTTACAGCAATGTAACAAGGTATCTCAGAGCAATGTAACAAGGTATCTCAGCCCGGAGCAATGTAACAATGTATCTCAGCCCGGAGCAATGTAACAAGGTATCTCAGCCCGGAGCAATGTAACAATGTATCTCAGCCCGGAGCAATGTAACAATGTATCTCAGCCCGGAGCAATGTAACAAGGTATCTCAGCCCGGAGCAATGTAACAAGGTATCTCAGCCCGGAGCAATGTAACAATGTATCTCAGCCCGGAGCAATGTAACAAGGTATCTCAGCCCGGAGCAATGTAACAAGGTATCTCAGCCCGGAGCAATGTAACAACGTATCTCAGCCCGGAGCAATGTAACAACGTATCTCAGCCCGGAGCAATGTAACAACGTATCTCAGCCCGGAGCAATGTAACAACGTATCTCAGCCCGGAGCAATGTAACAACGTATCTCAGCCCGGAGCAATGTAACAAGGTATCTCAGCCCGGAGCAATGTAACAAGGTATCTCAGCCCGGAGCAATGTAACAATGTATCTCAGCCCGGAGCAATGTAACAATGTATCTCAGCCCGGAGCAATGTAACAATGTATCTCAGCCCGGAGCAATGTAACAAGGTATCTCAGCCCGGAGCAATGTAACAATGTATCTCAGCCCGGAGCAATGTAACAAGGTATCTCAGCCCGGAGCAATGTAACAAGGTATCTCAGCCCGGAGCAATGTAACAACGTATCTCAGCCCGGAGCAATGTAACAACGTATCTCAGCCCGGAGCAATGTAACAACGTATCTCAGCCCGGAGCAATGTAACAACGTATCTCAGCCCGGAGCAATGTAACAACGTATCTCAGCCCGGAGCAATGTAACAAGGTATCTCAGCCCGGAGCAATGTAACAAGGTATCTCAGCCCGGAGCAATGTAACAAGGTATCTCAGCCCGGAGCAATGTAACAAGGTATCTCAGCCCGGAGCAATGTAACAAGGTATCTCAGCCCGGAGCAATGTAACAAGGTATCTCAGCCCGGAGCAATGTAACAATGTATCTCAGCCCGGAGCAATGTAACAATGTATCTCAGCCCGGAGCAATGTAACAAGGTATCTCAGCCCGGAGCAATGTAACAATGTATCTCAGCCCGGAGCAATGTAACAAGGTATCTCAGCCCGGAGCAATGTAACAATGTATCTCAGCCCGGAGCAATGTAACAATGTATCTCAGCCCGGAGCAATGTAACAATGTATCTCAGCCCGGAGCAATGTAACAATGTATCTCAGCCCGGAGCAATGTAACAAGGTATCTCAGCCCGGAGCAATGTAACAAGGTATCTCAGCCCGGAGCAATGTAACAAGGTATCTCAGCCCGGAGCAATGTAACAAGGTATCTCAGCCCGGAGCAATGTAACAAGGTATCTCAGCTTACAGCAATGTAACAAGGTATCTCAGCCCGGAGCAATGTAACAAGGTATCTCAGCCCGGAGCAATGTAACAATGTATCTCAGCCCGGAGCAATGTAACAAGGTATCTCAGCCCGGAGCAATGTAACAAGGTATCTCAGCCCGGAGCAATGTAACAAGGTATCTCAGCTTACAGCAATGTAACAAGGTATCTCAGCCCGGAGCAATGTAACAAGGTATCTCAGCCCGGAGCAATGTAACAACGTATCTTAGCCCGGAGCAATGTAACAATGTATCTCAGCCTGGAGCAATGTAACAACGTATCTTAGCCCGGAGCAATGTAACAATGTATCTCAGCCCGGAGCAATGTAATAATGTATCTCAGCCCGGAGCAATGTAACAAGGTATCTCAGCCCGGAGCAATGTAACAAGGTATCTCAGCCCGGAGCAATGTAACAAGGTATCTCAGCCCGGAGCAATGTAACAACGTATCTCAGCCCAGAGCAATGTAACAACGTATCTCAGCCCGGAGCAATGTAACAATGTATCTCAGCCCGGAGCAATGTAACAAGGTATCTCAGCCCGGAGCAATGTAACAAGGTATCTCAGAGCAATGTAACAATGTATCTCAGCCCAGAGCAATGTAACAAGGTATCTCAGAGCAATGTAACAATGTATCTCAGCCCGGAGCAATGTAACAACGTATCTCAGCCCGGAGCAATGTAACAATGTATCTCAGAGCAATGTAACAACGTATCTCAGCCCGGAGCAATGTAACAATGTATCTCAGAGCAATGTAACAAGGTATCTCAGCCCGGAGCAATGTAACAAGGTATCTCAGCCCGGAGCAATGTAACAAGGTATCTCAGCCCGGAGCAATGTAACAATGTATCTCAGCCTATAGAAATGTAACAATGTATCTCAGCCCGGAGCAATGTAACAAGGTATCTCAGCCCGGAGCAATGTAACAAGGTATCTCAGCCCGGAGCAATGTAACAAGGTATCTCAGCCCGGAGCAATGTAACAAGGTATCTCAGCCTATAGAAACGTAACAATGTATCTCAGCCCGGAGCAATGTAACACTGTATCTCAGCCTATAGAAACGTAACAGTGTATCATCTTCTACATCAATCTCCCAATAAAGACTATACAACATCTCCCTGACCTCGGCCACTGTTACAGAATTGATTATTTTTAATGGATTTTACTATTATCGTCACTTTTTTACCTTGTATTGTTGCACTTGTTTATATGAGTGAGACATCCTGGGCTCTGTTCATCCTGAGCTCCTGCTTCATGAACAGAATGCCAGAACTAGAGTGCAGACTGACACTTCTAGTAATAAGCGGGAGGCTCAGTACGTTTAGCGCATGTTCTGCTGCAGCGCATTGTTGGAGACATAGTGTATAGGAGCCGCTGTTTCCCGAGTCCACAGACGTGAGACACCCGGGCGTCCTCGGGGCCCATAGGAAGGTTTTATTAATTGATTTAGGGTAACTGTGACCCTGAACGAATCCAAGTGAAAGGGGAGAAGTGACGGGGGAAGGGGGGTGCACTAGACAGGGAGGGGGGCAGTGCTCAGGTGTGGGGTGCATTGGGGAGACGTCCTGATAATCCCCGGTGGTCCCCAATACTGAGCCAATGTGAAGATGATCAAGGTCAATAACAACAAGGGGGTCATTATTTATGTGATTCCCCAATACGTGCCTGAAAGCGGAGGCAGACTGAGTGTGGGGAGGGGGCAGATTGAGGGGGGGGGCAAACTCAGGGTGAGAAGGGGGCAGATTGAAGGTGACAAGGGGGAAGATTGGGGGTTAAAAGGGGGAAGACTGTGTATGGGGGCCACTTGCAGGTCCTGGTGAGGAGGGCGGCAGGATTCTGGGGAGGGGGCTGTACTTACACAGCTGACTGTTGGTGGGCCTGCAGAGCCCACCGTCTTTTGGGTATCAGACTCCCCTGTTCCGCTCCCCTGTCCTTTGTCCGGTGGCTGCTTCTAATGTATTGGGGAGGATGAGGAGCAGCGAGAGGGGTAGAAGGAGAAGCCGAGGGGGTGGGGGCAGATATGAAGCAAAAGCACATGAGCAATTACTGCAGAATAGAGAGAAATATGAGCAATGAAAGAAGCGGCAAGCACAGGAGGGAAGGCGGCTAATCAGGACCTCTACTCCAGTCACATCCAGAGCTGCATTTACATTACTGCAGGCCAGCTGAAAGACTCTGAATGGAGTTAATGTTCCAGCTCTGTAAAGAATAAGATGCAATTCTGCTGCAGCTCTGGATGTGACTATAGCATAAGGCATGCTATAATAGCAAAATTGTAGCTGCTGCTCTTGTTGTGACTATAGTATAATACATAACATAATAGAAGAACTGTGAATGCAGCTCAGTATGTAACTACAGCATACAACATATTATATTAGAAGAACTGTAATAGCAGCTCTGGATGTGACTACAGTACAAGATATGAGAGCAGAATTGTAGCTCTGGATGTGACTACATTATAAGGCACAATGTAACTCAGGATCAGTACAAGTAAGACTAAGGCTATAGAATATGTTGTGACCGTCACTGGTGGAGCAGTGGGCATGAAGTGAGGGGTGGGATTGACAGCACATGGTGGTGTATATGGAGTCACTCTGCTCACCTGTGTGAACAGCAATGTATCGGAGCTCCGCGTGTCCAGACTCAGCACAAATCGCATTGACTGGAACAGCTCGTGGATGCTGCAGCGGAACTGCTCCTCCTCCAGGCCGCCCGTGGAGCGCGCAAAGAGCAGGCGAGACTGTACGATGAACTTAAAGAGATTCTCCAGCGCCTGCAGAGAGAGAGAATGTGAGAGGGTTAATGGGGGGGGATTACTACACTAAGTATAAGATATATCTGCATGGCTGTGCGGCACATAGGTGGCGCTATGAAACCTGCTGTATCACTTCATCACCTCCCATATCTCTGCTTACGGTCAGTGACTACATGAGAACCTGCAGAGACTTAATACTTGTCACAGCTGAGGGTTTGTTCTTCTGTACATGGGGAACCCTACAGTACAGGTCCATGTATCAGCACTGAGCTTCCTATAATATGTCATAGCGCCACCTACATTCAAAAATCAGAAAGAGTCAGCCGCCAACTCCCGTGTCCCTGCCGCCGCCGCTCACCCTCATGGCCTCCTGGATGTGATCCTGCCGCACCAGATCTGCTGACCGCTCCATGTACCACTTCAAGCACCGAATTAACTCCCTGCAAAGAAAGAGCCAGAGACCTGAAACGTGACGAGTGCGAGCAACGACAATGACCGCACGGGACTGGCCGGGCAGCGCGGCCATATACTGCCATACGGCCATATACTGGGGCTCCTCCTCTCACCTATAGGCCAGGGCACCGGCAAAATGCTTCTGTATATAGGTGTCCAGCACAGGCCGGAAGTGGAAATATTTACTGTCCCGCAGCAGATTAATGATGAAGACCTGGAGGGGAAGACAAGATGTCAGCAGGGGAGCAAAGCAATGTCTCTACTGCTCTCTGTTATCAGCCATGTCAGGAGAGGAGCGGCCGACTGTAGGACAGGGGAATACAATCTATTACTATCTGTTATCAGCCATGTCAGGAGAGGAGAGGCCGACTGTAGGACAGGAGAATACAATCTATTACTATCTGTTATCAGCCATGTCAGGAGAGGAGAGGCCGACTGTAGGACAGGGGGATACAATCTATTACTATCTGTTATCAGCCATGTCAGGAGAGGAGAGGCCGACTGTAGGACAGGGGAATACAATCTATTACTATCTGTTATCAGCCATGTCAGGAGAGGAGAGGCCGACTGTAGGACAGGAGAATACAATCTATTACTATCTGTTATCAGCCATGTCAGGAGAGGAGAGGCCGACTGTAGGACAGGAGAATACAATCTATTACTATCTGTTATCAGCCATGTCAGGAGAGGCCGACTGTAGGACAGGGGAATACAATCTATTACTATCTGTTATCAGCCATGTCAGGAGAGGAGAGGCCGACTGTAGGACAGGGGGATACAATCTATTACTATCTGTTATCAGCCATGTCAGGAGAGGCCGACTGTAGGACAGGGGAATACAATCTATTACTATCTGTTATCAGCCATGTCAGGAGAGGAGAGGCCGACTGTAGGACAGGAGAATACAATCTATTACTATCTGTTATCAGCCATGTCAGGAGGGGAGAGGCCGACTGTAGGACAGGAGAATACAATCTATTACTATCTGTTATCAGCCATGTCAGGAGAGGCCGACTGTAGGACAGGAGAATACAATCTATTACTATCTGTTATCAGCCATGTCAGGAGAGGCCGACTGTAGGACAGGAGAATACAATCTATTACTATCTGTTATCAGCCATGTCAGGAGAGGCCGACTGTAGGACAGGAGAATACAATCTATTACTATCTGTTATCGGCCATGTCAGGAGAGGAGAGGCCGACTGTATTCCCCTGTCCTACAATCTATTACTATCTGTTATCAGCCATGAAAGGAGAGGCCGACTGTAGGACAGGGGAATACAATCTATTACTATCTGTTATCAGCCATGTCAGGAGGGGAGAGGCCGAATGTAGGACAGGGGAATACAATCTATTACTATCTGTTATCAGCCATGTCAGGAGAGGCCGACTGTAGGACAGGGGAATACAATCTATTACTATCTGTTATCAGCCATGTCAGGAGGGGAGAGGCCGACTGTAGGACAGGAGAATACAATCTATTACTATCTGTTATCAGCCATGTCAGGAGAGGAGAGGCCGACTGTAGGACAGGAGAATACAATCTATTACTATCTGTTATCAGCCATGTCAGGAGAGGAGAGGCCGACTGTAGGACAGGGGGATACAATCTATTACTATCTGTTATCAGCCATGTCAGGAGAGGAGAAGCCGACTGTAGGACAGGGGAATACAATCTATTACTATCTGTTATCAGCCATGTCAGGAGAGGCCGACTGTAGGACAGGGGAATACAATCTATTACTATCTGTTATCAGCCATGTCAGGAGAGGAGAGGCCGACTGTAGGACAGGAGAATACAATCTATTACTATCTGTTATCAGCCATGTCAGGAGGGGAGAGGCCGAATGTAGGACAGGGGAATACAATCTATTACTATCTGTTATCAGCCATGTCAGGAGAGGCCGACTGTAGGACAGGGGAATACAATCTATTACTATCTGTTATCAGCCATGTCAGGAGGGGAGAGGCCGACTGTAGGACAGGAGAATACAATCTATTACTATCTGTTATCAGCCATGTCAGGAGAGGAGAGGCCGACTGTAGGACAGGAGAATACAATCTATTACTATCTGTTATCAGCCATGTCAGGAGAGGCCGACTGTAGGACAGGAGAATACAATCTATTACTATCTGTTATCAGCCATGTCAGGAGAGGCCGACTGTAGGACAGGAGAATACAATCTATTACTATCTGTTATCAGCCATGTCAGGAGAGGAGAGGCCGACTGTAGGACAGGGGAATACAATCTATTACTATCTGTTATCAGCCATGTCAGGAGGGGAGAGGCCGACTGTAGGACAGGGGAATACAATCTATTACTATCTGTTATCAGCCATGTCAGGAGAGGAGAGGCCGACTGTATTCCCCTGTCCTACAATCTATTACTATCTGTTATCAGCCATGAAAGGAGAGGCCGACTGTAGGACAGGAGAATACAATCTATTACTATCTGTTATCAGCCATGTCAGGAGAGGAGAGGCCGACTGTAGGACAGGAGAATACAATCTATTACTATCTGTTATCAGCCATGTCAGGAGAGGAGAAGCCGACTGTAGGACAGGGGAATACAATCTATTACTATCTGTTATCAGCCATGTCAGGAGAGGGCGACTGTAGGACAGGGGAATACAATCTATTACTATCTGTTATCAGCCATGTCAGGAGGGGAGAGGCCGACTGTAGGACAGGGGAATACAATATATTACTATCTGTTATCAGCCATGTCAGGAGAGGCCGACTGTAGGACAGGGGAATACAATCTATTACTATCTGTTATCAGCCATGTCAGGAGAGGAGAGGCCGACTGTAGGACAGGGGAATACAATCTATTACTATCTGTTATCAGCCATGTCAGGAGGGGAGAGGCCGACTGTAGGACAGGGGAATACAATATATTACTATCTGTTATCAGCCATGTCAGGAGAGGCCGACTGTAGGACAGGGGAATACAATCTATTACTATCTGTTATCAGCCATGTCAGGAGAGGAGAGGCCGACTGTAGGACAGGGGAATACAATCTATTACTATCTGTTATCAGCCATGTCAGGAGAGGAGAGGCCGACTGTAGGACAGGAGAATACAATCTATTACTATCTGTTATCAGCCATGTCAGGAGAGGCCGACTGTAGGACAGGAGAATACAATCTATTACTATCTGTTATCAGCCATGTCAGGAGAGGAGAGGCCGACTGTAGGACAGGAGAATACAATCTATTACTATCTGTTATCAGCCATGTCAGGAGGGGAGAGGCCGACTGTAGGACAGGGGAATACAATCTATTACTATCTGTTATCAGCCAGGTCAGGAGAGGAGAGGCCGACTGTATTCCCCTGTCCTACAATCTATTACTATCTGTTATCAGCCATGAAAGGAGAGGCCGACTGTAGGACAGGGGAATACAATCTATTACTATCTGTTATCAGCCATGTCAGGAGAGGAGAGGCCGACTGTAGGACAGGGGAATACAATCTATTACTATCTGTTATCAGGCTCAGTGGAGTGTCATACCAGGGACTGGAAGACGAGTAGTCCGTATTTCTCTGTGTTATCGTCCAGGATGACAAACAGTGTGTCCAGAATGTCCTGTAGAAACTGAGAGAGACAGATTCCATCATTATCACTGCAGCCTTTCCTTGCACACTATATACTTCTTACCCCTCCTCAGGGCACAGCAGGGGTTGCAGTTATTTCCACATCTGTCAGCAGAATACAGGTTACCACTATTACTGCTGACTGGAGGACATACTGAGTGATAGTGTCCATGTACTCGTACCTTTACAATCTCCTCCCCGCTCACATGGCGCAGACGACCGAGAATGTCCAGTATCCGGTCTGGGTAAGCCTTCCACTTCAGGAGAGCCAGAAGGTCAACTGTAGTAAGAAAATGAAAGTCATGACTATGCTGGGATATCTGGGCACGGGATACAGCAAGGGATATGAATAGGTGTGGGCTGCGGTGTGGGCTGTGTACTGTATTTGGTACCGTTCTGGGTGAGCTTGGTTGAGGACAGCTGTGTAGATATACAAAACATCTCCTTTGGGCTGCGCTGGAAGATGAGACTGGATGGGATGTTGGGGCAGCCGCTCAGGTCGTCCTTGCAGCAGGGCAGCCCCAGGTAGAGCGCGTGGTTATTGAAGGTGCTGTTCTCATCACACTGTGGAGAGATGACCAGTCAGAAGCTGCAGGATGGGAAAGGTTCAGTAAAGTCGGAGGTTGTGGGGTAGGTGCAGTGCGGTCAGGTCAGAGGCTGTGGGGTAGGTGCAGTGCGGTCAGGTCTGAGACTGTGGGGTAGGTGCAGTGCGGTCAGGTCTGAGACTGCGGGGTAGGTGCAGTGCGGTCAGGTCAGACGTTGTGGGGTGGGAGCAGTGCAGTCAGGTCAGAGGTTGTGGGGTAGGTGCAGTGCGGTCAGGTCAGAGGTTGTGGGGTAGGTGCAGTGCGGTCAGGTCAGAGGTTTTGGGGTAGGTGCAGTGCGGTCAGTCTGAGACTGCGGGGTGGGTGCAGTGCAGTCAGGTCAGAGGTTGTGGGGTGGGAACGGTTCAGTCAGGTCAGAGGTTGTGGGGTGGGAACGGTTCAGTCAGGTCACAGGTTGTGGGGTGGGCGCAGTGCAGTCAGGTCAGAGGTTGTGGGGTGGGAACGGTTCAGTCAGGTCACAGGTTGTGGGATGGGCGCAGTGCAGTCAGGTCAGAGGCTGAGGGGTGGGAGCAGCGCGGTCAGGTCATAAGCTGAGAACGGTGTAGTCAGACTCTGTAGGGTGGCAGCAGAGGGGGCATTCTGGAGTAGTCATACCTTGTACACGTACAGCTCATGGATGTCATCAGACAACGTCGTTCCATCATCTCTCATCAGAGGAGTGAAGGAAAAGCCAAACAGCTTCTTCTCCCCCTTATCTTTTGCTGTAAACAAGAACAGAGGGGCAGTGAGGACCCCCATAAGGACCCACGGGCACACTATCCCAGATTGGACAAGCTCACTGTGGGTATCAGTGTCCAGGACCCCAGTACTGTACCCCGTATCCCCCACCCGCGTTCAGCTTTGTTAAACGTACTAGAGCAATGTCGGAACTCAAATCGCAGATGGGACCCCCGAAATCTGTCGATAGGGATGGGCAGTTTTATCAACTCCCCCCAACGGGGACTGTTGTTGTGGTAAAGGACGAAGGAATGGTACTGTGTGCGGGGCGGCTCCCCGGTGCCCAGGCTGACACAATCCTGTAAGACACAAGTCACACATCAATAACCAGATGAGAGGAATATCTGCAAGAGCAACAGCAGGGATATATAGATGGATATACACAGCGCCCCCTGAGGCTGGATACAGACACATTACACAGGTGGAGTATTATGTGGTCACGTCTCCAGTCACATCTTAGCTGAATTGCATTGTGGGACTTGTAGATTATACACATTAGATGTTTGTACATCTCCACAATGCAGAACTTGCTCTGCACAGACACTGGAACAGCAGAGGGTTGATGATAGATATGAGAATGGAGAAAATGCAGCTCTGGATGTGACTGGAGTATAAGGCCTCCATCCAATGTCCTACCCTCAGGTTCTCTCCATCGGCGTACAGAACGTGCATGGTGACCTCGATATTCTTCTGCACGCTCTTGCCACCTCTCTCAAAGTCGCCCCTCTCCAGAGTCACATACAGGTCATTGCGCACGTCCCCTGTAATGACAATACACATACTGAGTAAATACTAACAGGTTTGCAGAGCATCACCTGCTGCAGAGCATCATCAATGCTGTCAGCAAAACATCCATAGCATCTGCAGAACATGAGTCGCACTGCCATACTGCAGAGCATCACTCCTGTGCAGCCACATCAATGCCTGCCATGCACCGGTGACATAACAGATCCTGCACATTGTGCCATACACTGGCCAGGGGAGAGCTAGGAAGGCACCGTGTGATGTCACCACATGAAAACAGCGCCCTCCGCAGGCAGTACTTTGTACTGGGACTTACACTCTATCTGTATGTCTGAGGGACAAAGAAGAAAAAGAAGAGAAAAAGAGATGAGGAGAAGACGAAAGAAGAAGTAAGAAACAGAAGGGTGTGCGAGCGGCCGGGCGAGACAAGACAGAGGTAACGGGCGAGGCGGTGACACATGGTCAGTCCTAGCAGTGAACAACACAGTATACGCATACGTACTGTATGGATGTATATACATATAGTTTCTATACCTGGCATGATGACATCAGGGAACCCTAGTTTTCGGGTGACGGATGCCCCCCTGTTAAACAGAAGCTGGTTTTCTCTACGGATCTGCTCCATGTCTCCTCGCAAGAGTTGTAAGGACACAATGAGCCCTAGATAAAAGGAAAGACAAAACCTGTGATAACCTGGAGATGATCAGCGGCAGGACTGGGCGGCCATTAATCCATGGGAGCTATAAGGGAACTCTATGGGGCCTGTATGTGGAGAATCCTCCATGATTCCTCCTTACAGAGCAGTGTATGGCAGGGGAACTCTCCACGGTGCTGAAACCGGAATCAGGAGAGGTGAAGGCCAAAGGGTCACACAAGGGAGATGCTGTAACGGGTCTAGTGCTTGACCCTGTCAGTGCGCAGAAATGTACTGCTAGTGGATGTGGCCGTGCTCTATGGAGGGTGACCCTTCTATGGGGATGTGGCTGCACACTATGGAGGGGGACCCTTCCCTGGGGATGTAGCTGCACACTATGGAGGGTGACCCTTCTATGGGGATGTGGCTGCACACTATGTAGGGGGACCCTTCCCTGGGGATGTAGCTGCACACTATGGAGGGTGACCCTTCTATGGGGATGTGGCTGCACACTATGTAGGGGGACCCTTCTATGGGGATGTGGCTGCACACTATGTAGGGGGACCCTTCTATGGGGATGTGGCTGCACACTATGGAGGGGGACCCTTCCCTGGGGATGTGGCTGCACACTATGGAGGGGGACCCTTCTATGGGGATGTAGCTGCACACTATGTAGGGGGACCCTTCCCTGGGGATGTGGCTGCACACTATGGAGGGGGACCCTTCTATGGGGATGTGGCTGCACACTATGGAGGGTGACCCTTCTATGGGGATGTAGCTGCACACTATGTAGGGGGACCCTTCTATGGGGATGTGGCTGCACACTATGGAGGGGGACCCTTCTATGGGGATGTAGCTGCACACTATGTAGGGGGACCCTTCTATGGGGACGTGGCTGCACACTATGGAGGGGGACCCTTCTATGGGGATGTGGCCGTGCTCTATGGAGGGGGACCCTTCTATGGGGATGTGGCTGCACACTATGGAGGGGGACCCTTCTATGGGGATGTGGCTGCACACTATGGAGGGGGACCCTTCCCTGGGGATGTGGCTGCACACTATGTAGGGGGACCCTTCTATGGGGATGTGGCTGCACACTATGGAGGGGGACCCTTCCCTGGGGATGTGGCTGCACACTATGTAGGGGGACCCTTCCCTGGGGATGTGGCTGCACACTATGTAGGGGGACCCTTCTATAGGGATGTGGCTGCACACTATGTAGGGGGACCCTTCCCTGGGGATGTAGCTGCACACTATGTAGGGGGACCCTTCCCTGGGGATGTAGCTGCACACTATGGAGGGGGACCCTTCCCTGGGGATGTGGCTGCACACTATGTAGGGGGACCCTTCCCTGGGGATGTGGCTGCACACTATGTAGGGGGACCCTTCTATAGGGATGTGGCTGCACACTATGTAGGGGGACCCTTCTATAGGGATGTGGCTGCACACTATGGAGGGGGACCCTTCCCTGGGGATGTGGCTGCACACTATGTAGGGGGACCCTTCTATAGGGATGTGGCTGCACACTATGTAGGGGGACCCTTCCCTGGGGATGTAGCTGCACACTATGTAGGGGGACCCTTCCCTGGGGATGTAGCTGCACACTATGGAGGGGGACCCTTCCCTGGGGATGTGGCTGCACACTATGTAGGGGGACCCTTCCCTGGGGATGTGGCTGCACACTATGTAGGGGGACCCTTCTATGGGGATGTGGCTGCACACTATGTAGGGGGACCCTTCCCTGGGGATGTAGCTGCACACTATGGAGGGGGACCCTTCCCTGGGGATGTGGCTGCACACTATGTAGGGGGACCCTTCCCTGGGGATGTGGCTGCACACTATGTAGGGGGACCCTTCCCTGGGGATGTGGCTGCACACTATGTAGGGTGACCCTTCCCTGGGGATGTAGCTGCACACTATGTAGGGGGACCCTTCCCTGGGGATGTGGCTGCACACTATGTAGGGTGACCCTTCCCTGGGGATGTGGCTGCACACTATGGAGGGTGACCCTTCCCTGGGGATGTGGCTGCACACTATGTAGGGTGACCCTTCCCTGGGGATGTAGCTGCACACTATGTAGGGGGACCCTTCCCTGGGGATGTGGCTGCACACTATGTAGGGGGACCCTTCTATGGGGATGTGGCTGCACACTATGTAGGGGGACCCTTCTATAGGGATGTGGCTGCACACTATGGAGGGGGACCCTTCCCTGGGGATGTGGCTGCACACTATGGAGGGGGACCCTTCCCTGGGGATGTAGCTGCACACTATGGAGGGGGACCCTTCCCTGGGGATGTGGCTGCACACTATGGAGGGGGACCCTTCCCTGGGGATGTGGCAGGGTATTGGCTGGTACCGTAGTTGGAGCTGGGGGTGGAGTACTTGGTGCTGGTCTTCCGGATGATGTTCTCGTGGATCTGGTACCATTCATTCTCATTATTACACCTGGAAGAGATAACATGACACTAAGGGGGTGGGAGTGACAGGGGGGGACATTTCTGCACCCACTGCTGATCTTTCACATGTGTACCCTGCAGAGACTGCCAGTCATATCAGAGGTAAATGCACCTATTCACTCCTCAATACTTTACACTGCAGCTCTCGCTTGCTCAGACTGAATCCTTTGTATAAGACACATCTTATATTTGAAGCTCCCTGAGATGTGCACAAGACTCAGACGAGAACTGGAGAGACCCAGGTTGTCAGACTACAGACACCATGTCACCCTTCAGGTCTCTTCCTTGTACTTTGTACCGTCTCCCTCTTTGCTTGGAATTTCTCCAAGATTCAGAATTTGACCTCTACACTGACCGTATCCCATCTGCCGGGAGATACTGGAGGGTTTACTGTAATCCCCCGTCTGTCAAGTGCGCCCACTGCATATTAACCTCAGGTCCTCTGGTTCTGTATACTCACATATACACTGTATGTACCGAAAGACCCCTATCAGCTCTGTATACTCACATATATACTGTATGTACTGAAAGACCCCCTATCAGCTCCGTATACTCACATATATACTGTATCCATGTACTGATATCCCCCCCCCCATCAGCTCTGTATACTCACATATATACTGTATGTACTGAAAGACCCCCTATCAGCTCCGTATACTCACATATATACTGTATCCATGTACTGATATCCCCCCCCCCATCAGCTCTGTATACTCACATATAAACCTTCATGACAAAGTCCTTCTCGTCTCGCTGTTCGCACAGGGCCGGCAGCACTTCCCCCAGACTCAGCACTGCACATCCGTAAGGTCTTCGGTAATGGATGTGGGGGGGACCTTTCCGGGAGTCATTCAGGAGCATTCGCCCTAAAATAGAATGAGAAATAAAAGGGGTCTGTCCTCACACAAGGGGTCAGCCTAAAAGTGCGGGGACACCTACCTATCCTGATGACATGGACAATGAGGTGCAGGTCGCGCTTCACATCCTTACTGCTCAAATCCTGTCATAAAGTATAAAGAAGTCACACATAGAACATAATGACAGGAACGTCACAGCAAGAAGAGCCCGAGTCCTCGTCACTGTACACACTGGGATCATTGCCGCAAGCAAGACAGGAGGAAAGACAAGGGCAGAAAATACAAAGGCAAATTATTCAGCCTAATGCCCCATCATATAATACAAGATCATCACAGACATACACAAACAGCAGCCTCAACATATCACCCCTCTGATCAAGGGTTATATCCTGTATTATACTCCAGAGCTGCGCTCACTATTCTGCTGGTGCAGTCACTGTGTATATACATTACATTACTTATCCTGTATTATACTCCAGAGCTGCGCTCACTATTCTGCTGGTACAGTCACTGTGTACATACATTACATTACTTATCCTGTATTATACTCCAGAGCTGCGCTCACTATTCTGCTGGTACAGTCACTGTGTATATACATTACATTACTTATCCTGTATTATACTCCAGAGCTGCGCTCACTATTCTGCTGGTGCAGTCACTGTGTACATACATTACTTATCCTGTATTATACTCCAGAGCTGCGCTCACTATTCTGCTGGTACAGTCACTGTGTATATACATTACATTACTTATCCTGTATTATACTCCAGAGCTGCGCTCACTATTCTGCTGGTACAGTCACTGTGTACATACATTACATTACTTATCCTGTATTATACTCCAGAGCTGCGCTCACTATTCTGCTGGTACAGTCACTGTGTACATACATTACATTACTTATCCTGTATTATACTCCAGAGCTGCGCTCACTATTCTGCTGGTACAGTCACTGTGTACATACATTACATTACTTATCCTGTATTATACTCCAGAGCTGCGCTCACTATTCTGCTGGTGCAGTCACTGTGTACATACATTACATTACTTATCCTGTATTATACTCCAGAGCTGCGCTCACTATTCTGCTGGTACAGTCACTGTGTACATACATTACATTACTTATCCTGTATTATACTCCAGAGCTGCGCTCACTATTCTGCTGGTGCAGTCACTGTGTACATACATTACATTACTTATCCTGTATTATACTCCAGAGCTGCGCTCACTATTCTGCTGGTACAGTCACTGTGTACATACATTACATTACTTATCCTGTATTATACTCCAGAGCTGCGCTCACTATTCTGCTGGTACAGTCACTGTGTACATACATTACATTACTTATCCTGTATTATACTCCAGAGCTGCGCTCACTATTCTGCTGGTACAGTCACTGTGTACATACATTACATTACTTATCCTGTATTATACTCCAGAGCTGCGCTCACTATTCTGCTGGTACAGTCACGGTGTACATACATTACATTACTTATCCTGTATTATACTCCAGAGCTGCGCTCACTATTCTGCTGGTACAGTCACTGTGTACATACATTACATTACTTATCCTGTATTATACTCAGGAGCTGCGCTCACTATTCTGCTGGTACAGTCACTGTGTACGTACATTACATTACTTATCCTGTATTATACTCCGGAGCTGCGCTCACTATTCTGCCGGTCACTGTGTACATATAAGGCATAGATATATGGCATAACATACGGTGAATAGGGCGCAGAGCCGCTCCATCTTCTCTGGGTTCCTGGGGCCTCCGTTCTTGTTGAGTCGGACCATGAACCTCTCGCTAGTAGGACACACAGAGGTTAATGTGACAGACAGTAGACACTGAGGTGGGGTGACGTGCAGGTAGTAGCAGGACCTGGGGCAGGGACATATGGATGACAGCAGCGGACAGTAGCGGGGTGAATGGAGGCGGCGGGGCGTGAATCACCTGATCTGACGAGCCTCCCTCATGTCATACAGTGAGAAGAAGAGATCCACGTCCTCCCCGATGTTGCTGTGTGTGAAGCTCTTCAGGTTGAGGAGCAGGTGGTGAGGGATCGGGGCGCGAGGCTCCTTGTGTCTCTGCCGCAGGGTGTCAGCCTGTGAGAGGACAGCAGGTCACTTGTCAGCATACATTGTGTCTTCTGCCCCTCCAAACTAAGGGAAGGCCTCGGACTCAATAATAATCATTTTCTTTCTTAAAGACCCCCCAAAATGTAAGTAACAATCCAGATATAACATTCTGAGCTGTGGGAAAGCTGGGTGAGATGCTCTGTGGGAGATAATGGCAGCCATATTGTTGTCACTCAGCTCTCCTAGAGTTCTGTAGGGTACATCCCTGGTGAGCCCTGGAGCTGTCATGGCGGACGCTGACACATTGTAACGCTTCCATGCCCCTTCCCCTTTACCTGGTTGGTGCTCTGCTGGACACTGTGACGACTGGACAGATGCTGCAGAGAAAAAACACAGAATGTCAGAGCTGCTAAACCTGCACAACACAAGGGGGCGCCGTCACTGGAAACATCCAGAAACCGCTGTAATATCTGCCACCAAGTATCAGCCTGACCCATCAGCTGTGTGAGCAGGACAAGGGCAGAACGGTTGATTGTGTGCTCTGGTTATGTTTGGTCAGCTGTGATGGAGCCTTCCAGAGCCAGCGCCACCTAGTGTATCACATGATCCCTCTCAGCCAGTCAGCTGCATGGTGACGGATCATGTGACACGGCCAGTAAATCTTCCCTGTCACATGACGCTTTTCAGAGTGATCATGTGACAAACCATGTGACTCCACACAACCAGGAAGTGCTTTATTTTCACAACAATCCCCGCCCCTTTAAGGGGTAGTCCTCTATAAATGACCTCTCTGTGAAAGCCTGCCCCAGACAGGGTGCCAATGCCCCTTTTGGGTGGGTCTGTAACCCTCGCCCCTTTCGGGCACACCTTTCCTGGGACAAGTCAAATTTGCTTGGAAATATTTCTGAACATTTGGGACATTTGGTAAATATGTAATGGGGCTGAGCTGCAGCGCCGGACATAACCTGCAGACAGGGGTGGCGCTATTGTTATACATTCCCTTTAGGTCCTGAAAGGGGTGGCAGCACAATCTATACAGACTTTAGTGGGACTGCAGTCCTCAAACTACAACTCCTATCAGGACCCAAAGATCACAAGCCGTGCGCGCATGCGGAGAATTGTACTTCACTGACGTAGACATCTGTGTCTCACCATCTTGTACAGGTCGGAGACGCTGATCTGGTCAGAATCGACGGCTTCAAACTCCTTGCGAGGAACTAAGTCCAAACCCAGATGTCTGAAGAGAGAAAAGAGAGGTCAGAGGGGGAGGGGGCGAACCATCACTCCCATCATTGCTGCAGTGAATCCATACTCACTCATTTCCCCAGTCCAGGCGAACAGTCAGATGTCTCTTGACCTCCCGCACCTGGTCCTGGGTGAGATGGCCGGAAAGCAGCTGCCTGCGCAGGTCAATCACCTCGTTCATCACATGGCGCAGCTTGTAGAAGAGGTCCACCTTGTGCTTCTACAGGAGCGTGCGAGACAGGAGAGACAGTCAGGGCGTGAGGGAAGAAAGACAGGCAGGGCGCGAGGGAAGAGAGACAGGCAGGGCGTGAGGGAAGAAAGACAGACAGTGTGACAGAGGAGAGAGACAGGCAGGGCGCAAGGGGAGAAGACAGACAGGGCGCGAGGAAAGAGAGACAGGCAGGGCCCAATGGAAGAAAGACAGGCAGGGCACTAAGGAAGAGAGACAGGCAGGGCGCAAGGGAAGAAAGACTGTCAGCGTGATAGAGAAGAGAGGCAGGCAGGGCGTGAGAGAAGAGAGACAGGCAGGGCATGAGGAAAGAGAGACAGGCAGGGCACAAGGGAAGAGAGACAGAGAAGAGCAACAGTCAGGGTGTCAGAGAAGAGAGACAGTCAGGGTGTCAGAGAAGAGAGACAGTCAGGGTGTCAGAAAAGTGACAACGTGCAAAACAACAGCAGTAGTCGACATGTCAGACAAGAGCGAGACATCCATAAAGCTTCACCACATGCTACACCTGTCTCACAGACTTTGCGCTTCACTCTTTCACCATGAACTCTGCTTGCTGTCATTGACTAGAATCTCTCCTGTCCAGGGCACCAGGCGCAGAGCTGATCCCTGCACTGACACACTGTAACAAGCCTTCAGTTGTTAGGTAATTAGGTTTCAGTTGCTGGAGAATTTTTGCAGCAAGCAGAGATACAAGAACCAGTGACGAGACTGCGTGGCCAAATCTACTGATCTCTGCCTGTCCAGTAACCCAATAGATCCGGTACACAAGATTGCTAATGAATCTGTTTGTCTTGCGCTCGTCCTGTATCCCTGAAGTCCCTGCTGGTTCAGGCTCTTGTGTGCTGTATGTAGAGTTATACAAGATGCAGTCCGGTCCTTGCGCTCCGCGGCCTCTCTATTTGCGCCCTCTGACCCCGCTCACCGCCGCTCGGGTACGACACCCTCTTATTTGGCTGTTGCATTTCTCCATCGCCCGCAGCCGCCTGTTTTCTATTGTACTGCTGAAATGTAATGGTGTCATCTGCCAGTCACAGTGTAAGATCTGCAGCAGTGAGTGGGCAGCAGGAAAGACAGGCACAGATCAGCTGTATCCACCCACCAGTGACATCATCAGAGATGTGAGGGAGCCGCCAATCACAGAGGAGCCCGGACATATAGATGGGGCCCATCTCAGAGGAGCCAGGAGGTATAGATGGGGCCCATCTTAGAGGAGCCAGGAGGTATAGATGGGGCCCATCTCAGAGGAGCCAGGAGGTATAGATGGGGCCCATCTCAGAGGAGCCAGGAGGTATAGATGGGGCCCATCTCAGAGGAGCCAGGACGTATAGATGGCGCCCATCTCAGAGGAGCCAGGAGGTATAGATGGGGCCAATCATAGAGGAGCCAGGACGTATAGATGGGGCCAATCATAGAGGAGCCAGGAGGTATAGATGGGGCCAATCATAGAGGAGCCAGGACGTATAGATGGGGCCAATCATAGAGGAGCCAGGACGTATAGATGGGGCCAATCATGGAGGAGCCAGGACGTATAGATGGGCCAATCATAGAGGAGCCAGGACGTATAGATGAGGCCAATCATAGAGGAGCCAGGACGTATAGATGGGGCCAATCATAGAGGAGCCAGGACGTATAGATGGGGCCAATCATGGAGGAGCCAGGACGTATAGATGAGGCCAATCATAGAGGAGCCAGGACGTATAGATGAGGCCAATCATAGAGGAGCCAGGACGTATAGATGGGGCCAATCATAGAGGAGCCAGGACGTATAGATGGGGCCAATCATAGAGGAGCCAGGACGTATAGATGGGGCCAATCATAGAGGAGCCAGGACGTATAGATGGGGCCAATCATAGAGGAGCCAGGAGGTATAGATGGGGCCAATCATAGAGGAGCCAGGACGTATAGATGGGGCCAATCATAGAGGAGCCAGGACGTATAGATGGGGCTCATCTCAGAGGAGCCAGGAGGTATAGATGGGGCCCATCATAGAGGAGCCAGGAGGTATAGATGGGGCCCATCATAGAGGAGCCAGGACGTATAGATGGGGCTCATCTCAGAGGAGCCAGGAGGTATAGATGGGGCCCATCATAGAGGAGCCAGGAGGTATAGATGGGGCCCATCTCAGAGGAGCCAGGACGTATAGATGGGGCCAATCAGAGGAGCCAGGAGGTATAGAGGAGGCCAATCATAGAGGAGCCAGGACGTATAGATGGGGCCAATCATAGAGGAGCCAGGACGTATAGATGGGGCCAATCATAGAGGAGCCAGGACGTATAGAGGAGGCCAATCATAGAGGAGCCAGGACGTATAGATGGGGCTCATCACAGAGGAGCCAGGAGGTATAGAGGAGGCCAATCATAGAGGAGCCAGGACGTATAGATGGAGCCAATCATAGAGGAGCCAGGACGTATAGATGGGGCCAATCATAGAGGAGCCAGGAGGTATAGATGGGGCCAATCATAGAGGAGCCAGGACGTATAGATGGGGCCAATCATAGAGGAGCCAGGACGTATAGATGGGGCCAATCATAGAGGAGCCAGGACGTATAGATGGGGCCAATCATAGAGGAGCCAGGACGTATAGATGGGGCCAATCATAGAGGAGCCAGGACGTATAGATGGGGCCAATCATAGAGGAGCCAGGACGTATAGATGGGGCCAATCATAGAGGAGCCAGGAGGTATAGATGGGGCCAATCATAGAGGAGCCAGGAGGTATAGATGGGGCCAATCATAGAGGAGCCAGGAGGTATAGATGGGGCCAATCATAGAGGAGCCAGGAGGTATAGATGGGGCCAATCATAGAGGAGCCAGGAGGTATAGATGGGGCCAATCATAGAGGAGCCAGGACGTATAGATGGGGCCAATCATAGAGGAGCCAGGACGTATAGATGGGGCCAATCATAGAGGAGCCAGGACGTATAGATGGGGCCAATCATAGAGGAGCCAGGACGTATAGATGGGGCCAATCATAGAGGAGCCAGGAGGTATAGATGGGGCCAATCATAGAGGAGCCAGGAGGTATAGATGGGGCCAATCATAGAGGAGCCAGGAGGTATAGATGGGGCCAATCATAGAGGAGCCAGGAGGTATAGATGGGGCCAATCATAGAGGAGCCAGGAGGTATAGATGGGGCCAATCATAGAGGAGCCAGGACGTATAGATGGGGCCAATCATAGAGGAGCCAGGACGTATAGATGGGGCCAATCATAGAGGAGCCAGGACGTATAGATGGGGCCAATCATAGAGGAGCCAGGACGTATAGATGGGGCCAATCATAGAGGAGCCAGGAGAGAGATTCCTTTACTGGACAGTCCCTACACGGCATCGGAGCAGATCATGTCAATGACAGCAGAGCACCAACAGGGGGCAGCACGGACATGTAAAGTGCAAAAAGGAACTGTGGCTGCATCTCAGGAGATGTCTGGAGGAAAAGACAAGGAGCAACAAGTCTGAGTGCAGCTCTGGTGGTTACTGGAGTGTAAGGCAAACTGTAAGAATGGGATTAAGTACAGCTCTGGTTGTGACTAGTGCTCTGGGAAAGAAAGAGTTAATATGACCATATAATTATTAACTCTATAATTTCCAGACATGATAACGTGAGACTGATGTATAATACAAGATACAACAGCTTTAGCTGTGACTAGAGAATACAAGTCAGGTTGTAACCCATTAGCCAAACAGCAGCTGCTGTCAGGCCTCTGATACACTGTGACGCATGTCAGCTGCGGACGAGTTACGTGACCCCACAAATCCATCTCCAGAGAATTCTGCATTAAGAACATTTGGGGCCGGGATGTGTCAATCACATAAAGCCGCTCAGTCCGCGCCGGCCGCCCTCTCGCTCCTGATCGCGTCTCTGGCGCTCGGCCAAGGCTACAAGTTTCCATCTCCTCTGTGAGTTGCTTTGGTAACTGGGATCCTTCCTGGACGAGGCAGTAACGCGGTGTATGAGCTGAACGTGCGCAGCCGCCGCTGCCACCGGACACGACAAAGCGCCAATCTGACCGGAGTCAGCTCTGCTGCACCGAATCAGCTACACTCTGCTACACTGATCGTGTGCTGGGCTGGTAGTGTCACCCTGCGTCGCACCGCGGGGGAGGGGAATGATCCGGATTTCACTGAACTTACCAATTCATCAAGTATCAATACAAAGCCCTGCCTAGTGCGCACAGTCAGCACTGCTATGCCACGGCCTCACTATCCTGGCAGCGGTATTATAATGCGCCCGGCGTGTGCTCAGCCATGTGGAAGATCTGCACTACAATATTACCGCCTGATAACGCCAGGATCCCGTCAGAGAAGGTGACCGCCCGTCACAACCGCTCGCCAGACAATTCACATTCTGCTGCACCTGCCGCTGAAAATAGCGGAGCGCCCACGCGGTGCTGGAGACGTCCACGGCTGTCAGAAATACGCCAGGCGCCGATCCACAAATCCTGGCAACGACCCATCAAAATAGTCAGGTACAACCTGGAGCAGGAAGACACGAGCAACACCGCTCCGGCCCAGCGCCCCCGCCTGTCTGCAGGCTCATTATAGAAGGACAGCTCATCCTGCACCGACACACTGAGACGAGGCAGCAGCAGTGAGAGCAACCAGGTCAGCCCACAGTGCAGCAACACACCAGCTGTGAGAGGTTACAGGTATCACACAGGATAGGATTAGATACACGGCTCAGTATACAGTATCACACAGGATAGGATTAGATACACAGCTCAGTATACAGTATCACACAGGATAGGATTAGATACACAGCTCAGTATACAGTATCACACAGGATAGGATTAGATACACAGCTCAGTATACGGTATCACACAGGATAGGATTAGATACACGGCTCAGTATACGGTATCACACAGGATAGGATTAGATACACGGCTCAGTATACGGTATCACACAGGATAGGATTAGATACACGGCTCAGTATACGGTATCACACAGGATAGGATTAGATACACGGCTCAGTATACGGTATCACACAGGATAGGATTAGATACACGGCTCAGTATACGGTATCACACAGGATAGGATTAGATACACGGCTCAGTATACGGTATCACACAGGATAGGATTAGATACACGGCTCAGTATACGGTATCACACAGGATAGGATTAGATACACGGCTCAGTATACGGTATCACACAGGATAGGATTAGATACACGGCTCAGTATACGGTATCACACAGGATAGGATTAGATACACGGCTCAGTATACAGTATCACACAGGATAGGATTAGATACACGGCTCAGTATACAGTATCACACAGGATAGGATTAGATACACGGCTCAGTATACAGTATCACACAGGATAGGATTAGATACACGGCTCAGTATACAGTATCACACAGGATAGGATTAGATACACGGCTCAGTATACAGTATCACACAGGATAGGATTAGATACACAGCTCAGTATACAGTATCACACAGGATAGGATTAGATACAGCTCAGTATACAGTATCACACAGGAGAGGATTAGATACACGGCTCAGTATACAGTATCACACAGGAGAGGATTAGATACACGGCTCAGTATACAGTATCACACAGGATAGGATTAGATACACGGCTCAGTATACAGTATCACACAGGATAGGATTAGATACACGGCTCAGTATACAGTATCACACAGGATAGGATTAGATACACGGCTCAGTATACAGTATCACACAGGATAGGATTAGATACACGGCTCAGTATACAGTATCACACAGGATAGGATTAGATACACGGCTCAGTATACAGTATCACACAGGATAGGATTAGATACACGGCTCAGTATACAGTATCACACAGGATAGGATTAGATACACAGCTCAGTATACAGTATCACACAGGATAGGATTAGATACAGCTCAGTATACAGTATCACACAGGAGAGGATTAGATACACGGCTCAGTATACAGTATCACACAGGATAGGATTAGATACACGGCTCAGTATACAGTATCACACAGGATAGGATTAGATACACAGCTCAGTATACAGTATCACACAGGATAGGATTAGATACACGGCTCAGTATACGGTATCACACAGGATTAGATACACGGCTCAGTATACGGTATCACACAGGATAGGATTAGATACACGGCTCAGTATACAGTATCACACAGGATAGGATTAGATACACGGCTCAGTATACAGTATCACACAGGATAGGATTAGATACACGGCTCAGTATACAGTATCACACAGGATAGGATTAGATACACAGCTCAGTATACAGTATCACACAGGATAGGATTAGATACACGGCTCAGTATACAGTATCACACAGGATAGGATTAGATACACAGCTCAGTATACAGTATCACACAGGATAGGATTAGATACAGCTCAGTATACAGTATCACACAGGAGAGGATTAGATACACGGCTCAGTATACGGTATCACACAGGATAGGATTAGATACACGGCTCAGTATACGGTATCACACAGGATAGGATTAGATACACGGCTCAGTATACGGTATCACACAGGATAGGATTAGATACACGGCTCAGTATACAGTATCACACAGGATAGGATTAGATACACGGCTCAGTATACAGTATCACACAGGATAGGATTAGATACACGGCTCAGTATACAGTATCACACAGGATAGGATTAGATACACAGCTCAGTATACAGTATCACACAGGATAGGATTAGATACACGGCTCAGTATACAGTATCACACAGGATAGGATTAGATACACAGCTCAGTATACAGTATCACACAGGATAGGATTAGATACAGCTCAGTATACAGTATCACACAGGAGAGGATTAGATACACGGCTCAGTATACAGTATCACACAGGATAGGATTAGATACACAGCTCAGTATACAGTATCACACAGGATAGGATTAGATACACGGCTCAGTATACAGTATCACACAGGATAGGATTAGATACACGGCTCAGTATACAGTATCACACAGGATAGGATTAGATACACGGCTCAGTATACAGTATCACACAGGATAGGATTAGATACACAGCTCAGTATACAGTATCACACAGGATAGGATTAGATACACGGCTCAGTATACAGTATCACACAGGATAGGATTAGATACACGGCTCAGTATACAGTATCACACAGGATAGGATTAGATACACAGCTCAGTATACAGTATCACACAGGATAGGATTAGATACAGCTCAGTATACAGTATCACACAGGAGAGGATTAGATACACGGCTCAGTATACAGTATCACACAGGATAGGATTAGATACACGGCTCAGTATACAGTATCACACAGGATAGGATTAGATACACAGCTCAGTATACAGTATCACACAGGATAGGATTAGATACACGGCTCAGTATACGGTATCACACAGGATAGGATTAGATACACGGCTCAGTATACGGTATCACACAGGATAGGATTAGATACACGGCTCAGTATACAGTATCACACAGGATAGGATTAGATACACGGCTCAGTATACAGTATCACACAGGATAGGATTAGATACACGGCTCAGTATACAGTATCACACAGGATAGGATTAGATACACAGCTCAGTATACAGTATCACACAGGATAGGATTAGATACAGCTCAGTATACAGTATCACACAGGAGAGGATTAGATGCACGGCTCAGTATACAGTATCACACAGGATAGGATTAGATACACGGCTCAGTATACAGTATCACACAGGATAGGATTAGATACACGGCTCAGTATACAGTATCACACGGGACAGGATTAGATACACGGCTCAGTATACAGTATCACACGGGATAGGATTAGATACACGGCTCAGTATACAGTATCACACGGGATAGGATTAGATACACAGCTCAGTATACAGTATCACACGGGATAGGATTAGATACACGGCTCAGTATACAGTATCACACGGGATAGGATTAGATACACGGCTCAGTATACAGTATCACACGGGATAGGATTAGATACACGGCTCAGTATACAGTATCACACGGGATAGGATTAGATACACGGCTCAGTATACAGTATCACACGGGATAGGATTAGATACACGGCTCAGTATACAGTATCACACGGGACAGGATTAGATACACGGCTCAGTATACAGTATCACACGGGACAGGATTAGATACACAGCTCAGTATACAGTATCACACGGGATAGGATTAGATACACAGCTCAGTATACAGTATCACACGGGATAGGATTAGATACACAGCTCAGTATACAGTATCACACGGGATAGGATTAGATACACAGCTCAGTATACAGTATCACACGGGATAGGATTAGATACACAGCTCAGTATACAGTATCACACGGGATAGGATTAGATACACAGCTCAGTATACAGTATCACACGGGATAGGATTAGATACACAGCTCAGTATACAGTATCACACGGGATAGGATTAGATACACAGCTCAGTATACAGTATCACACGGGATAGGATTAGATACACAGCTCAGTATACAGTATCACACGGGATAGGATTAGATACACAGCTCAGTATACAGTATCACACGGGATAGGATTAGATACACAGCTCAGTATACAGTATCACACAGAATAGGATTAGATACACAGCTCAGTATACAGTATCACACAGGATAGGATTAGATACACGGCTCAGTATACAGTATCACACAGGATAGGATTAGATACACGGCTCAGTATACAGTATATCACACAGGATAGGATTAGATACAGCTCAGTATACAGTATCACACAGGATAGGATTAGATACACGGCTCAGTATACAGTATCACACAGGATAGGATTAGATACACAGCTCAGTATACAGTATCACACAGGATAGGATTAGATACAGCTCAGTATACAGTATCACACAGGATAGGATTAGATACACAGCTCAGTATACAGTATCACACAGGATAGGATTAGATACAGCTCAGTATACAGTATCACACAGGATAGGATTAGATACACAGCTCAGTATACAGTATCACACAGGATAGGATTAGATACACGGCTCAGTATACAGTATCACACAGGATAGGATTAGATACACGGCTCAGTATACAGTATCACACAGGATAGGATTAGATACACGGCTCAGTATACAGTATCACACAGGATAGGATTAGATACACGGCTCAGTATACAGTATCACAGGATAGGATTAGATACACGGCTCAGTATACAGTATCACACAGGATAGGATTAGATACACAGCTCAGTATACAGTATCACACAGGATAGGATTAGATACACGGCTCAGTATACAGTATCACACAGGATAGGATTAGATACACGGCTCAGTATACAGTATCACACAGGATAGGATTAGATACACGGCTCAGTATACAGTATCACACAGGATAGGATTAGATACACAGCTCAGTATACAGTATCACACAGGATAGGATTAGATACACAGCTCAGTATACAGTATCACACAGGATAGGATTAGATACAGCTCAGTATACAGTATCACACAGGATAGGATTAGATACACGGCTCAGTATACAGTATCACACAGGAGAGGATTAGATACACGGTTCAGTATACAGTATCACACAGGAGAGGATTAGATACACGGCTCAGTATACAGTATCACACAGGAGAGGATTAGATACACAGCTCAGTATACAGTATCACACAGGATAGGATTAGATACACGGCTCAGTATACAGTATCACACAGGATAGGATTAGATACACGGCTCAGTATACAGTATCACAGGATAGGATTAGATACACAGCTCAGTATACAGTATCACACGGGATAGGATTAGATACACGGCTCAGTATACAGTATCACACGGGATAGGATTAGATACACGGCTCAGTATACAGTATCACACGGGATAGGATTAGATACACGGCTCAGTATACAGTGTCACACGGGATAGGATTAGATACAGCTCAGTATACAGTATCACACGGGATAGGATTAGATACAGCTCAGTATACAGTATCACACGGGATAGGATTAGATACAGCTCAGTATACAGTATCACACGGGATAGGATTAGATACACGGCTCAGTATACAGTATCACACGGGATAGGATTAGATACACAGCTCAGTATACAGTGTCACACGGGATAGGATTAGATACAGCTCAGTATACAGTATCACACGGGATAGGATTAGATACAGCTCAGTATACAGTATCACACGGGATAGGATTAGATACAGCTCAGTATACAGTATCACACAGGATAGGATTAGATACAGCTCAGTATACAGTATCACACAGGATAGGATTAGATACAGCTCAGTATACAGTATCACACAGGATAGGATTAGATACACAGCTCAGTATACAGTATCACACAGGATAGGATTAGATACAGCTCAGTATACAGTATCACACAGGATAGGATTAGATACACGGCTCAATATACAGTATCACACAGGATAGGATTAGATACAGCTCAGTATACAGTATCACACAGGATAGGATTAGATACACGGCTCAGTATACAGTATCACACAGGATAGGATTAGATACAGCTCAGTATACAGTATCACACAGGATAGGATTAGATACACGGCTCAGTATACAGTATCACACAGGATAGGATTAGATACACGGCTCAGTATACAGTATCACACGGGATAGGATTAGATACACGGCTCAGTATACAGTGTCACACGGGATAGGATTAGATACAGCTCAGTATACAGTATCACACGGGATAGGATTAGATACACAGCTCAGTATACAGTATCACACAGGATAGGATTAGATACACAGCTCAGTATACAGTATCACACATGATAGGATTAGATATAGCTCAGTATACAGTATCACACAGGATAGGATTAGATACACAGCTCAGTATACAGTATCACACAGGATAGGATTAGATACACGGCTCAGTATACAGTATCACACAGGATAGGATTAGATACACGGCTCATTATACAGTATCACACAGGATAGGATTAGATACACGGCTCAGTATACAGTATCACACAGGATAGGATTAGATACACAGCTCAGTATACAGTATCACACAGGATAGGATTAGATACAGCTCAGTATACAGTATCACACAGGATAGGATTAGATACACGGCTCAATATACAGTATCACACAGGATAGGATTAGATACACGGCTCAATATACAGTATCACACAGGATAGGATTAGATACACGGCTCAGTATACAGTATCACACAGGATAGGATTAGATACACGGCTCAGTATACAGTATCACACAGGATAGGATTAGATACACAGCTCATTATACAGTATCACACAGGATAGGATTAGATACACGGAGACACTTGTAGACATGTGCCGGTGCTGTGGGGGTATTTGGGGCGTCCCTCGGCCTCCTCAGTCACACTCGGCCTCCTCAGTCACACTCGGCCTCCTCAGTCACACTCGGCCCTCCTCAGTCACACTCGGCCCTCCTCAGTCACACTCGGCCCTCCTCAGTCACACTCGGCCCTCCTCAGTCACACTCGGCCCTCCTCAGTCACACTCGGCCCTCCTCAGTCACACTCGGCCCTCCTCAGTCACACTCGGCCCTCCTCAGTCACACTCGGCCCTCCTCAGTCACACTCGGCCTCCTCAGTCACACTCGGCCTCCTCAGTCACACTCGGCCTCCTCAGTCACACTCGGCCTCCTCAGTCACACTCGGCCTCCTCAGTCACACTCGGCCTCCTCAGTCACACTCGGCCCTCCTCAGTCACACTCGGCCTCCTCAGTCACACTCGGCCTCCTCAGTCACACTCGGCCTCCTCAGTCACACTCGGCCTCCTCAGTCACACTCGGCCTCCTCAGTCACACTCGGCCTCCTCAGTCACACTCGGCCCTCCTCAGTCACACTCGGCCTCCTCAGTCACACTCGGCCTCCTCAGTCACACTCGGCCTCCTCAGTCACACTCGGCCTCCTCAGTCACACTCGGCCTCCTCAGTCACACTCGGCCTCCTCAGTCACACTCGGCCTCCTCAGTCACACTCGGCCTCCTCAGTCACACTCGGCCTCCTCAGTCACACTCGGCCTCCTCAGTCACACTCGGCCTCCTCAGTCACACTCGGCCCTCCTCAGTCACACTCGGCCCTCCTCAGTCACACTCGGCCTCCTCAGTCACACTCGGCCTCCTCAGTCACACTCGGCCTCCTCAGTCACACTCGGCCTCCTCAGTCACACTCGGCCTCCTCAGTCACACTCGGCCTCCTCAGTCACACTCGGCCTCCTCAGTCACACTCGGCCCTCCTCAGTCACACTCGGCCCTCCTCAGTCACACTCGGCCTCCTCAGTCACACTCGGCCTCCTCAGTCACACTCGGCCTCCTCAGTCACACTCGGCCTCCTCAGTCACACTCGGCCTCCTCAGTCACACTCGGCCTCCTCAGTCACACTCGGCCTCCTCAGTCACACTCGGCCTCCTCAGTCACACTCGGCCTCCTCAGTCACACTCGGCCTCCTCAGTCACACTCGGCCTCCTCAGTCACACTCGGCCTCCTCAGTCACACTCGCCCTCCTCAGTCACACTCGGCCTCCTCAGTCACACTCGGCCTCCTCAGTCACACTCGGCCTCCTCAGTCACACTCGGCCTCCTCAGTCACACTCGGCCTCCTCAGTCACACTCGGCCTCCTCAGTCACACTCGGCCTCCTCAGTCACACTCGGGGTACCCGGCAGCAGCAGGAGGAGGGGAGATGTGAGGGGGCTCAGACAGGAGATGAGGGTGCGTGGGAAGTGCGGTTTGTTGGTCTCCATGGAAACCCCCAGCACCGAGGCCGATCCCATCACTCTCGCTCCCCCCTGACAGAAATGGGTTACAAATGCTGAACTGCAGATGTGCGGGAACCTGGGGGGGCCCCGGGGACCAGAGCACGATCCAGGGGACGTCATACTCAGTCAGGGCCTTATACTCTAGTCACATCCAGAGCTGCAGTCACGAAGCGCTGGGGGACTGCAAAAGAGGCGCAGCCAGCAGGTGGCGCTCTATCTCTAACCTGCCTAACACAGGGGGGTGTGGACACCGGTCTCAGGCAGCGCCACCTACTGGCTACACACCAGGTCCTACCTCTAACCCTCCATCTTGGTATCTCCCCTACAGGAGGTAAGAAAGCACGTCCTGGTCCTGACCGTCACATGATCCCTCTCAGCCAATCAGCAGCTCTGGTGGCAGAAGTCACATGATATATGCTGCCTGCTGACTGGCTGAATGTGATCATGTGATGCATCATGTGACTGTACGAGTCAATGCCCTGCTGGGGTAGATGCTAGAATGGGGCAGTTAGGTTGGCCCTGGTGTGGATCCAGTAGGGGGCGCTGCTTTGGGTCACAGCTGGCATGCCTTCCCCTCCCCCACATCTGTTCTTGCAATCTGCCTCTCCTAAATGTAACCCCAAGCTGCCTGATGTGAGGATGACAAGGGGGTGGAGCCTCCTAACAGGAGGCGGGGACACCAGAGCTAAGGCACCACCCCCTACTAGATCCACCATGCCCCATAGAGATGAATGGAGCAGCAGTGTGCATGTGGGGGCCCCGGGGCCACAGAGCTGAGAACTGTCTGATCCCCTCTGCTACATCTCCAGGGTCTCTGCTTGGGCGGCTTCTATCACTCACAGCTGAGGGTTTGTTACAGTTGTATCTGGTCTATCTGCACTGACACAATGTAACACAACCTCATCACATAGTGTAATGTCTGAGTGTCAGCTCTGCGGGTCAGTGGTGTACTTATAGTGTGACCAGTAGCTCTGAGCGAGCAGGTTCTATATAGGACAGACGGACCCCCCCCCCCCCCCCCAATACTCAGGACCCCCCCCCCCAATACTCAGGACCCCGAGGGGGGGATATTACATCCTCCTATTACTGCACTATGGCCAAGTTACAGATCTGGAAGCATAAATCCCAGGAGGGCGGCCCCAGAGAGGGGGGGAGGAGGCGCCGGGATTAAATCCACAGAAGTCCCCAGTCATAGGGGGGGGGGGGGGGGGGGGATAATATGAGGAGGGGGGAGGGGTGCCAAAATCAGATCACTGTAACAGAGGCCGCCCGGGGCAACAGAAAGTGGGTCATGGTAATAAGGACATGGCAGCAGGGGGCGCCGAGGACAGGAGAGTAGTACTGACTAGTAACACCATCAGAAGATTAGATACAGCACCACACATTAGGATTAGATACACCGCACAGCACCACACATTAGGATGAGATACACCGCACAGCACACGGTACACTGCTCCACACCTCTAGGACTATACACACCGCTCCACACCTCTAGGACTATACACACCGCTCCGCACCTCTAGGACTATACACACAGCTCCGCACCTCTAGGACTATACACACACAGCTCCGCACCTCTAGGACTATACACACCGCTCCGCACCTCTAGGACTATACACACAGCTCCGCACCTCTAGGACTATACACACCGCTCCGCACCTCTAGGACTATACACACACCGCTCCGCACCTCTAGGACTATACACACACCGCTCTGCACCTCTAGGACTATACACACACCGCTCTGCACCTCTAGGACTATACACACAGCTCCGCACCTCTAGGACTATACACACCGCTCCGCACCTCTAGGACTATACACACCGCTCCGCACCTCTAGGACTATACACACCGCTCCGCACCTCTAGGACTATACACACCGCTCCGCACCTCTAGGACTATACACACCGCTCCGCACCTCTAGGACTATACACACCGCTCCGCACCTCTAGGACTATACACACCGCTCCGCACCTCTAGGACTATACACACAGCTCCGCACCTCTAGGACTATACACACACAGCTCCGCACCTCTAGGACTATACACACACAGCTCCGCACCTCTAGGACTATACACACCGCTCCGCACCTCTAGGACTATACACACCGCTCCGCACCTCTAGGACTATACACACAGCTCCGCACCTCTAGGACTATACACACCGCTCCGCACCTCTAGGACTATACACACACTGCTCCGCACCTCTAGGACTATACACACACTGCCCCGCACCTCTAGGACTATACACACACTGCCCCGCACCTCTAGGACTATACACACCGCTCCGCACCTCTAGGACTATACACACACCGCTCCGCACCTCTAGGACTATACACACCGCTCCGCACCTCTAGGACTATACACACCGCTCCGCACCTCTAGGACTATACACACCGCTCCGCACCTCTAGGACTATACACACTGCTCCGCACCTCTAGGACTATACACACAGCTCCGCACCTCTAGGACTATACACACAGCTCCGCACCTCTAGGACTATACACACCGCTCCGCACCTCTAGGACTATACACACCGCTCCGCACCTCTAGGACTATACACACACCGCTCCGCACCTCTAGGACTATACACACTGCTCCGCACCTCTAGGACTATACACACAGCTCCGCACCTCTAGGACTATACACACAGCTCTGCACCTCTAGGACTATACACACCGCTCCGCACCTCTAGGACTATACACACCGCTCCGCACCTCTAGGACTATACACACCGCTCCGCACCTCTAGGACTATACACACCGCTCCGCACCTCTAGGACTATACACACAGCTCCGCACCTCTAGGACTATACACACAGCTCCGCACCTCTAGGACTATACACACCGCTCCGCACCTCTAGGACTATACACACCGCTCCGCACCTCTAGGACTATACACACAGCTCTGCACCTCTAGGACTATACGGTTTTCTTGCACTTCCATTGCTGAACACGTTACTACAGCAACCAGTGAATTGCAGTATGGAGGGCGAGGACGTCAGACATAACCCCTTCAGTGCTGGAGCCCCCCTGTGTGATTAGCGATACACATCCTCCCCCGCACTGTCAGCGCGCTATTTAACTTGTCACGATTCAGGGAGCTGTCAGTGTCGGGACTTACCACGTAGAGCTGCTTCCACAGAGAGGCCCATTCCTGCAGCGTGGACGTCACCTCCGTGACAAGCGGGTCTTCCACTGGAGCCACGGTCTCATACTGCCTGCGGGGAGAAGACACCGACACATCAGACTAACACTGCAGCGCCCCCTAATATCACATCTATATAGTCAGGGCACCAGCCGCACTTACTGTCAGTCTGTATAATGCAATCCCACAGCAAATCAATCTATAACCTGGGGGCGCCATCACTATAAGGGGGAGCTGCAGCGCTCCTGCCCGACAACCAGGACTGCTTAGTATTTTCAGGACAACTATTTTCCAAACCAGCAACTAGTTGTCAGGATCCACCCCTCAAATACACAACTGTCAGGGACGCCCAGGCAAGAGAGTCAGTGGGAGTGGCCTCATGGAATGGTGGGTGTGGCTTCATGGCACGGTGGAGGCGGCCTCATGGCACGGTGGGAGGAGCGGCCCCATGGCACGGTGGGAGGAGCGGCCCCATGGCACGGTGGGAGGAGCGGCCCCATGGCACGGAGGGAGGAGCGGCCCCATGACACGGTGGGAGGAGCGGCCCCATGGCACGGTGGGAGGAGCGGCCCCATGGCACGGTGGGAGGAGCGGCCCTATGGCACGGAGGGAGGAGCGGCCCCATGGCACGGTGGGAGGAGCGGCCCCATGGCACGGTGGGAGGAGCGGCCTCATGGCACGGTAGGAGGAGCGGCCCCATGGCACGGTAGGAGGAGCGGCCTCATGGCACGGTGGGAGGAGCGGCCCCATGACACGGTGGGAGGAGCGGCCTCATGGCACGGTAGGAGGAGCGGCCCCATGGCACGGTGGGAGGAGCGGCCCTATGGCACGGTGGGAGGAGCGGCCTCATGGCACGGTGGGAGGAGCGGCCTCGTGGCACGGTGGGAGGAGCGGCCCCGTGGCACGGCGGGAGGAGCGGCCCCGTGGCACGGCGGGAGGAGCGGCCCCATGGCACGGCGGGAGGAGCGGCCCCATGGCACGGCGGGAGGAGCGGCCCCATGGCACAGTGTACGTCTATGAGTACATTTACAAGACACATCTTCACCTCCTCTGTCATTTATCGAGTCTGAGGTCGACTTTATCCCACTCCCTGCCACATGAATGGCTCAGGTTCCTCCTTACTTTACACTGCAGGACACATTTATGGTCAGGGACTCCAGCTTGGCTGCTCCACCATGCTCTATACTGCAGCTTTGCTCCTTTAGGAGTTTCTACAGTGACTGTGTCCCCCAGTCTTGGCTGACACCCCAAAAAATTCAATATGACTAAATTCAGAAATGGAAAATGGTTTGTCTTGAAGTGTTGTGACCGCAGGTGCCGAAGGAACGGAGAAGCCCCAAATGTGCCCACCTGGCCAGTATGTGTACAGGGGGAAATCGGCCCCGCACTTCACCATCCGGCCTATTCTAGATGCAAATTCTGCATAAATAGAGCAGAAGCTTCGGCTGGAGATATACAGAGGTATCAAACTGCAAATACAGGGCCCAAATATCCTATATACATCATGGCACTGCGTGGCGTATACTATATACAATCACATATACATCATAGAACTGCGTGGCATATACTATATACAATCACATATACATCACGGCACTGCGTGGCATATACTATATACAATCACATATACATCATAGAACTGCGTGGCGTATACTATATACAATAACATATACATCATGGCACTGCGTGGCGTATACTATATACAATCACATATACATCATAGAACTGCGTGGCATATACTATATACAATCACATATACATCATGGCACTGCGTGGCGTATACTATATACAATCACATATACATCATAGAACTGCGTGGCATATACTATATACAATCACATATACATCATGGCACTGCGTGGCGTATACTATATACAATCACATATACATCATGGCACTGCGTGGCATATACTATATACAATCACATATACATCATAGAACTGCGTGGCATATACTATATACAATCACATATACATCACGGCACTGCGTGGCATATACTATATACAATCACATATACATCACGGCACTGCGTGGCGTATACTATATACAATCACATATACATCATGGCACTGCGTGGCATATACTATATACAATCACATATACATCACGGCACTGCGTGGCATATACTATATACAATCACATATACATCATAGAACTGCGTGGCATATACTATATACAATCACATATACATCACGGCACTGCGTGGCATATACTATATACAATCACATATACATCATGGCACTGCGTGGTATATACTATATACAATCACATATACATCATGGCACTGCGTGGCATATACTATATACAATCACATATACATCATGGCACTGCGTGGTATATACTATATACAATCACATATACATCATGGCACTGCGTGGTATATACTATATACAATCACATATACATCATAGAACTGCGTGGCATATACTATATACAATCACATATACATCATGGCACTGCGTGGTATATACTATATACAATCACATATACATCATGGCACTGCGTGGTATATACTATATACAATCACATATACATCATGGCACTGCGTGGCGTATACTATATACAATCACATATACATCATGGCACTGCGTGGTATATACTATATACAATCACATACACATCATGGCACTGCGTGGCGTATACTATATACAATCACATATACATCATGGCACTGCGTGGTATATACTATATACAATCACATATACATCATGGAACTGCGTGGCATATACTATATACAATCACATATACATCATGGCACTGCGTGGCGTATACTATATACAATCACATATACATCATGGCACTGCGTGGCGTATACTATATACAATCACATATACATCATGGCACTGCGTGGCGTCTCCTATAAACTAACACATATACAACATAGCACAGCCTGGCGTATACTATATACAATCACATATACAACATAGCACTGCCTGCTATATCTACTGTATGACATACCACTAACTATGATACAGCCAGGTGTATACTGATATACCATAGTGAACAATTATGTATACTGACTGTGACATCACCTGGCGTATTATATATACAATCACATACCAAATATAATGACATATCCTGATATAACATGTACAATATCACATATCTCACATGATGGCACAGGCTGGTATATCCTGATATAACATGTACAATATCACACATCTCACATGATGGCACAGGCTGGTATATCCTGATATAACATGTACAATATCACACATCTCACATGATGGCACAGGCTGGTATATCCTGATATATCATGTACAACATCACATATCTCACATGATGGCACAAACTGGCATATCCTGGTATAACATGTACAATATCACATATCTCACATGATGACAGGCTGGTATATCTTGAGATAACATGTACAATATCACATATCTCACATGATGACAGGGTGGTATATCCTGATATAACATGTACAATATCACATATCTCACAGGTGGCACAGACTGGCATATCCTGATATATCATGTACATTATCACATATCTCACAGGATGGCACAGACTGGTATATCCTGATATAACATGTACAATATCACATATCTCACAAGATGGCACAGACTGGTATATCCTGATATAACATGTACAATATCACATATCCCACATGATGTCACAGACTGGTATATCCTGATATAACATGTACAATATCACATATCTCACATGATGGCACAGACTGGTATATCCTGATATAACATGTACAATATCACATATCCCACATGATGTCACAGACTGGTATATCCTGATATAACATGTACAATATCACATATCTCACATGATGGCACAGACTGGTATATCCTGATATAACATGTACAATATCACACATCTCACATGATGGCACAAACTGGCATATCCTGGTATAACATGTACAATATCACACATTTCACATGATGGCACAGGCTGGTATATCCTGATATATCATGTACAATATCACATATCTCACATGATGGCACAAACTGGCATATCCTGATATAACATGTACAATATCACATATCCCACATGATGTCACAGACTGGTATATCCTGATATAACATGTACAATATCACATATCTCACATGATGGCACAGACTGGTATATCCTGATATAACATGTACAATATCACATATCTCACTTGATGGCACAGACTGGTATATCCGGATATAACATGTACAATATCACATATCTCACATGATGGCACAGACTGGTATATCCTGATATAACATGTACAATATCACATATCTCACATGATGGCACAGACTGGTATATCCTGATATAACATGTACAATATCACATATCTCACTTGATGGCACAGACTGGCATATCCGGATATAACATGTACAATATTACATATCTCACAGGATGGCACAGACTGGCATATCCGGATATAACATGTACAATATCACATATCTCACATGATGACAGGCTGGTATATCCTGATATAACATGTACAATATCACATATCTCACAGGATGGCACAGACTGGTATATCCTGATATAACATGTACAATATCACATATGTCACATGATGGCACAGACTGGTATATCCGGATATAACATGTACAATATCACATATCTCACATGATGACAGGCTGGTATATCCTGAGATAACATGTACAATATCACATATCTCACATGATGACAGGCTGGTATAGCCTGATATAACATGTACAATATCACATATCCCACATGATGGCACAGACTGGTATATCCTGATATAACATGTACAATATCACATATCTCACATGATGGCACAGACTGGTATATCCTGATATAACATGTACAATATCACATATCCCACATGATGTCACAGACTGGTATATCCGGATATAACATGTACAATATCACATATCTCACATGATGGCACAGACTGGCATATCCTGATATAACATGTACAATATCACATATCTCACAGGATGGCACAGACTGGCATATCCTGATATAACATGTACAATATCACATATCTCACAGGATGGCACAGACTGGTATATCCTGATATAACATGTACAATATCACATATCTCACAGGATGGCACAGACTGGTATATCCTGATATAACATGTACAATATCACATATCTCACAGGATGGCACAGACTGGCATATCCTGATGTAACATGTACAATATCACATATCTCACATGATGGCACAGACTGGCATACCATGCAAACAGCGGTGTAATGTTGAGGTGCATGAGACAGTAAATGGGTGTCACACACAGCAGCCTCCCCCCTCCCTGTGCAGTCGTCTGCTCTGTGCCCCATGTAATACACGCACAGTGCGCAGGGCACATCCTGGGGGTCAGGGCTGTCTGGACAGGTGGATGGCGCGGTGCCCGGGTGTAGGGAGACACCTGACAAGGCTCCTACCTCTCCTGCTGGCGCTGCCTCCTCTCCGATCTGTGCAGTAATGAGGCATCCAAAAAGGAGTGAAAAATAAACCTCCCACGTACCCTGCACAGATCCCCAGAGCACACACAACCAGCAGCAACGCACACACACACAACCAGCAGCAACGCACACACACACAACCAGCAGCAACGCACACACACACAACCAGCAGCAACGCACACACACACAACCAGCAGCAACGCACACACACACAACCAGCAGCAACGCACACACACACAACCAGCAGCAACGCACACACACACACAACCAGCAGCAACGCACACACACACACAACCAGCAGCAACGCACACACACACACAACCAGCAGCAACGCACACACACACACAACCAGCAGCAACGCACACACACACACAACCAGCAGCAACGCACACACACACAACCAGCAGCAACGCACACACACACAACCAGCAGCAACGCACACACACACAACCAGCAGCAACGCACACACACACAACCAGCAGCAACGCACACACACACACAACCAGCAGCAACGCACACACACACAACCAGCAGCAACGCACACACACACAACCAGCAGCAACGCACACACACACAACCAGCAGCAACGCACACACAACCAGCAGCAACGCACACACAACCAGCAGCAACGCACACACACACACACAACCAGCAGCAACGCACACACACACACAACCAGCAGCAACGCACACACACACACAACCAGCAGCAACGCACACACACACAACCAGCAGCAACGCACACACACACAACCAGCACCAACGCACACACACACACACACACAACCAGCAGCAACGCACACACACACACACACAACCAGCAGCAACGCACACACACACACAACCAGCAGCAACGCACACACACAACCAGCAGCAACGCACACACACAACCAGCAGCAACGCACACACACAACCAGCAGCAACGCACACACACAACCAGCAGCAACGCACACACACAACCAGCAGCAACGCACACACACACACAACCAGCAGCAACACGCGCACACACACAACCAGCAGCAACACGCGCACACAACCAGCAGCAACACGCGCACACAACCAGCAGCAACGCGCACACAACCAGCAGCAACGCGCACACAACCAGCAGCAACGCGCACACAACCAGCAGCAACGCGCACACAACCAGCAGCAACGCGCACACAACCAGCAGCAACGCGCACACACAACCAGCAGCAACGCGCACACACAACCAGCAGCAACGCGCACACACAACCAGCAGCAACGCGCACACACAACCAGCAGCAACGCGCACACACAACCAGCAGCAACGCGCACACACAACCAGCAGCAACGCGCACACACAACCAGCAGCAACGCATGCACACACACACACAACCAGCAGCAACGCATGCACACACACACACAACCAGCAGCAACGCATGCACACACACACAACCAGCAGCAACTCACACACACACACACACACAAAACCAGCAGCAACGCACACACACACAACCAGCAGCAATGCACACACAACCAGAAGCAACGCACACACACACACACACACACACAACCAGAAGCAACGCACACACAACCAGCAACAACGCACACACACACACACAACCAGCAGCAACGCGCACACAACCAGCAGCAACGCGCACACAACCAGCAGCAACGCGCACACAACCAGCAGCAACGCGCACACAACCAGCAGCAACGCGCACACAACCAGCAGCAACGCGCACACAACCAGCAGCAACGCGCACACAACCAGCAGCAACGCGCACACAACCAGCAGCAACGCGCACACAACCAGCAGCAACGCGCACACAACCAGCAGCAACGCGCACACAACCAGCAGCAACGCGCACACAACCAGCAGCAACGCGCACACAACCAGCAGCAACGCGCACACAACCAGCAGCAACAACACTGCTGATTGCAGCAACGGCGCTGCAATCTCTCCGCTCACTCTCTCCCATTAACTTGGGTGTGTTATTTCAGGCATTCTATTCGTGAACCAGGAGGCTCAGGATGAACAGATAGAAGAAAAGTCATGAGAAGACTGCGGTCCCTGCTGCCATGTCCTCTCTGGGGAGGGGTCTCTACAGTTTCCATGTTCTGAGGTTTGCCCCCCTGTCAGGGATTGGTCAGTGACTACACAGCTGTGGGACTGAAGGTGACAGGCTCTGTAACTGCCCATGAACGCTGGCTGACAGGAGAGCCGCAATGGCCGCTATACTGGTTGTCACTCTGTAGGGGGCGCTGGTGTGGCCCGTACCCTGACAAGTCACAGTATGAAGGGGATTCTGAATGTCACATCTTGTCAGATCCAGGATCCAATGGCCGGTGGCCTGACAAGTGTGTTAATGGCGGCACTCATGAAATATGCATGTTACAGGGCAGCATTACTAGCAGGGGGCCGGGGGAACATGAATATTTCATATACACCCTGCACTTACACAGGACTGAGGGGGGCGCCGCCTGTCACCGACTACTCCTGCAGGGTCTGAACATGTCACAGACTGGACCAACCCACAAGAGGTCGACAGACCCAGGGATGACTCTATCACTTACCAGAGCAGCAACAAACAGGCGGACCACAAAGGGTTAAATCCACATATTGGGTCAAGGAAGTTGTAAATAGTTTCCTGGTCTGCAGTCACATCCAGAGCTGCATTCACAGTTCTTCAGTTTCATCAATTCCACTCAACTGCATTCAGATTCTGCTGTAATATCATATATTTTACTCCAGTCACAACTAGAGCTGCATTTAGAATTCCAATAGCAACCTCTCCCACAGTAGGGTGTAAGCTCTACATCTCCCACAATGCCGTGCACCAGAGCAGCTCTCACAACTGCAGCTTATAGTGTGACTGGAGTATAAGACAAACCGTAATAGCATGATAAGGAAGGCTGCTCTGGATGTGACTGGAATAGAAGGTATGACAAGAGCAGAGTTGTGAATGCAGCTCTGCATGTGACTGGAGTAGAAGGTATGACACAAGAGCAGAGTTGTGAATGCAGCTCTGCATGTGACTGGAGTAGAAGGTATGACAAGAGCAGAGTTGTGAATGCAGCTCTGCATGTGACTGGAGTAGAAGGTATGACAAGAGCAGAGTTGTGAATGCAGCTCTGCATGTGACTGGAGTAGAAGGTATGACACAAGAGCAGAGTTGTGAATGCAGCTCTGGAAGTGACTAGAGTAAGATCAGGCTGAGGTCTGTAGATGTGAATCGCTGCCCCGTCACCTTCTGTTGGTGAGACTTTCCAGAATCTTCCTCGCATTTGCTCCTTGAGACAGGTCAGGATCGGCGGCTGCTGCGCAGGACTGCACCATCCATTACTTGGCTCCGCCCCCTGAAGCTTCTGGAGCAGGAAGTAGCCATCTGACTACAACTCCTAGCCATACTGTCTGTCACACAGACACTCAGCCGCTCCCCCTGGCAGTGACAGGACTTACCTCTGCCATCCCTCTCACAAAGCAGACACGTCCGGCTGATACATTACTAAGAATCTCCACCCCAGTGTGAGGCGTCACCCAGCTCTCCCATAGACAGATAATACCACGTACAGGTCACCGGACTCACCCTCTGTTACTGACTGTGGCTCGCTTCAGGTGCACGATATTAACCGGGAAGATTCCCTGCAGAGAGAAGAGGAAAGAATGTAATGTATGTACAGAGCAGCAGAATAGTGAGCGCAGCTCTGGGGTATAATACAGGATAAGTAATGTAATGTATGTACACAGTGACTGTACCAGCAGAATAGTGAGCGCAGCTCTGGGGTATAATACAGGATAAGTAATGTAATGTATGTACACAGTGACTGTACCAGCAGAATAGTGAGCGCAGCTCTGGAGTATAATACAGGATAAGTAATGTAATGTATGTACACAGTGACTGCACCAGCAGAATAGTGAGCGCAGCTCTGGAGTATAATACAGGATAAGTAATGTAATGTATGTACACAGTGACTGTACCAGCAGAATAGTGAGCGCAGCTCTGGGGTATAATACAGGATAAGTAATGTAATGTAATGTACACAGTGACTGTACCAGCAGAATAGTGAGCGCAGCTCTGGAGTATAATACAGGATAAGTAATGTAATGTACGTACACAGTGACTGTACCAGCAGAATAGTGAGCGCAGCTCTGGAGTATAATACAGGATAAGTAATGTAATGTACGTACACAGTGACTGTACCAGCAGAATAGTGAGCGCAGCTCTGGGGTATAATACAGGATAAGTAATGTAATGTATGTACACAGTGACTGCACCAGCAGAATAGTGAGCGCAGCTCTGGAGTATAATACAGGATAAGTAATGTAATGTATGTACACAGTGACTGCACCAGCAGAATAGTGAGCGCAGCTCTGGAGTATAATACAGGATAAGTAATGTAATGTATGTACACAGTGACTGCACCAGCAGAATAGTGAGCGCAGCTCTGGAGTATAATACAGGATAAGTAATGTAATGTATGTACACAGTGACTGTACCAGCAGAATAGTGAGCGCAGCTCTGGAGTATAATACAGGATAAGTAATGTAATGTATGTACACAGTGACTGCACCAGCAGAATAGTGAGCACAGCTCTGGGGTATAATACAGGAGAAGTAATGTAATGTATGTACACAGTGACTGCACCAGCAGAATAGTGAGCGCAGCTCTGGAGTATAATACAGGATAAGTAATGTAATGTATGTACACAGTGACTGCACCAGCAGAATAGTGAGCGCAGCTCTGGATTATAATACAGGATAAGTAATGTAATGTACACAGTGACTGCACCAGCAGAATAGTGAGCGCAGCTCTGGAGTATAATACAGGATAAGTAATGTAATGTATGTACACAGTGACTGCACCAGCAGAATACTGAGCGCAGCTCTGGAGTATAATACAGGATAAGTAATGTAATGTATGTACACAGTGACTGCACCAGCAGAATAGTGAGCGCAGCTCTGGAGTATAATACAGGATAAGTAATGTAATGTATGTACACAGTGACTGCACCAGCAGAATAGTGAGCGCAGCTCTGGAGTATAATACAGGATAAGTAATGTAATGTATGTACACAGTGACTGCACCAGCAGAATACTGAGCGCAGCTCTGGAGTATAATACAGGATAAGTAATGTAATGTATGTACACAGTGACTGCACCAGCAGAATAGTGAGCGCAGCTCTGGGGTATAATACAGGATAAGTAATGTAATGTATGTACACAGTGACTGCACCAGCAGAATAGTGAGCGCAGCTCTGGGGTATAATACAGGATAAGTAATGTAATGTATGTACACAGTGACTGCACCAGCAGAATAGTGAGCGCAGCTCTGGAGTATAATACAGGATAAGTAATGTAATGTATGTACACAGTGACCAGCAGAATAGTGAGCGCAGCTCTGGGGTATAATACAGGATAAGTAATGTAATGTATGTACACAGTGACTGTACCAGCAGAATAGTGAGCGCAGCTCTGGAGTATAATACAGGAGAAGTCATGTAATGTATGTACACAGTGACTGTACCAGCAGAATAGTGAGCGCAGCTCTGGAGTATAATACAGGATAAGTAATGTAATGTATGTACACAGTGACTGTACCAGCAGAATAGTGAGCGCAGCTCTGGAGTATAATACAGGATAAGTAATGTAATGTATGTACACAGTGACCAGCAGAATAGTGAGCGCAGCTCTGGGGTATAATACAGGATAAGTAATGTATGTACACAGTGACTGTACCAGCAGAATAGTGAGCGCAGCTCTGGAGTATAATACAGGATAAGTAATGTAATGTATGTACACAGTGACCAGCAGAATAGTGAGCGCAGCTCTGGGGTATAATATAGGATATGCAAGTGTCAGCTGACGCTATTCCTTTGTCTGCAGTGACCTGATCTCTAGTCCCAGCGGTCACTTTGTCTACTCATAGCGGTGGGTTACGTGGCCCTGGCACGTGGGGTGTTCTCTCCTCAGGGACACTTAGGCCGCAGGGAGATCGCCGCGGTGTCACTGATAATCTGGGTTGCCGTCTCCAGACTTGCTGGTCCCTACGTGAGGGTCACCTTTGGCTCTGTGCTCAGGACCTCGGCATCATTTAAAGGTTTCTATGGAGATGTGAGGAGAGCGCCTGCAATGTGCGGGTATAATGCTGCCATTGTGCTGCCCCCGCCGCCCCTTCATTACACTTTTCTCCTCTTCCTGTTTTTCTCACACTTTGTTATTATATAATGTGGAGGAAACCAATCCGTGTTACTGTGGTAGAACTACAAGTCCCAGAAGAGACTCCAGGCAGATTCCTTCCTCCTTAGGGAGTTTAGGGTCCAAAAACTGCTGTAGTACAGACTGCCATACCAGACCCAGCAGGTAGCAAGGAGGTGGAGACTAGTCTGGGGGCGGAGTAATACTGAGAAGGCGGAGACGATGGGCAGGAGGGGCATACAATATAAGGAGGAGCCAGGGATGTGCAGGGGCAGGGCTTAGTCCTAAGCTGGAATGCCCCTCCCTCCGCACCTCCATTACTAGCCCCTCCTCCACAACCCCCTTTACTAGCCCCTCCTCCTCCTCCTCCTCCACACCTCCTTTATTAGCCTCCCTGCACTTCCCTTTCCTAGCTCCTCCCTCTGTACTTCCCTTTGCTAGCCCCTCCCTCCGCTAGCCCCTCCCTCCGCTCTCCCAGTCTCTTCTGTGTAGATACATTGTTACATTTCTCTCTGAGTCACCTTCGTAGTTTTAGACACATTTCTGGATCTTTCCTACAGACCTTCATAGATAGGTTACTTAGAAGCTTCTGTCTCACCAGGAGGGGGCGATATTCAGCGACCAGGCACAGCCCGGGACCACTACAAGGACCAGGCACAGCCCGGGACCACTACAAGGACCAGGCACAGCCCGGGACCACTACAAGGACCAGGCACAGCCCGGGACCACTACAAGGACCAGGCACAGCCCGGGACCACTACAAGGACCAGGCACAGCCCGGGACCACTACAAGGACCAGGCACAGCCCGGGACCACTACAAGGACCAGGCACAGCCCGGGACCACTACAAGGACCAGGCACAGCCCGGGACCACTACAAGGACCAGGCACAGCCCGGGACCACTACAAGGACCAGGCACAGCCCGGGACCACTACAAGGACCAGGCACAGCCCGGGACCACTACAAGGACCAGGCACAGCCCGGGACCACTACAAGGACCAGGCAGACCCTGGGACCACTACAAGGACCAGGCACAGCCCGGGACCACTACAAGGACCAGGCACAGCCCAGGACCACTACAAGGACCAGGCAGACCCTGGGACCACTACAAGGACCAGGCAGACCCTGGGACCACTACAAGGACCAGGCAGACCCTGGGACCACTACAAGGACCAGGCAGACCCAGGGACCACTACAAGGACCAGGCAGACCCAGGGACCACTACTAGGACCAGGCAAAGCCCGGGACCACTACAAAGACCAGGCACAGCCAGGGACCACTACAAGGACCAGGCACAGACCGGGACCACTACAAGGACCAGGCAGACCCTGGGACCACTACAAGGACCAGGCAAAGTCCGGGACCACTACAAAGACCAGGCAGACCCTAGGACCACTACAAGGACCAGGCAGACCCTGGGACCACTACAAGGACCAGGCAGACCCCTACAAGGACCAGGCACAGCCCGGGACCACTACAAAGACCAGGCAGACCCAGGGACCACTACAAGGACCAGGCACAGCCAGGGACCACTACAAGGACCAGGCACAGCCAGGGACCACTACAAGGACCAGGCACAGCCCGGGACCACTACAAAGACCAGGCAGACCCTGGGACCACTACAAGGACCAGGCAAAGTCCGGGACCACTACAAAGATCAGGCAGACCCTGGGACCACTACAAGGACCAGGCAGACCCCTACAAGGACCAGGCACAGCCCGGGACCACTACAAGAACCAGGCACAGCCCGGGACCACTACAAGAACCAGGCACAGACCGGGACCACTACAAGGACCAAGCACAGCCCGGGACCACTACAAAGACCAGGCAGACCCTGGGACCACTACAAGGACCAGGCAGACCACTACAAGGACCAGGCACAGACCGGGACCACTACAAGGACCAGGCACAGACCGGGACCACTACAAGGACCAGGCAGACCCTGGGACCACTACAAGGACCAGGCACAGCCCGGGACCACTACAAGGTCCAGGCACAGCCCGGTACCACTACAAAGACCAGGCAGACCCTGGGACCACTACAAGGACCAGGCAGACCCTGGGACCACTACAAGGACCAAGCACAGCCAGGGACCACTACAAGGACCAGGCAGACCCTGGGACCACTACAAAGACCAGGCAGACCCTGGGACCACTACAAGGACCAGGCAGACCCTGGGACCACTACAAGGACCAAGCACAGCCAGGGACCACTACAAGGACCAGGCAGACCCTGGGACCACTACAAAGACCAGGCAGACCCTGGGACCACTACAAGGACCAGGCAAAGTCCGGGACCACTACAAAGACCAGGCAGACCCTGGGACCACTACAAGGAGCCACAGGCTCTCTCACTGTATACTGCCAGGCGTTGCTCTCCCTGTATACTGCTTAGTGCTGCTCTCCCTGTATACTGCTTAGTGCTGCTCTCCCTGTATACTGCTTAGTGCTGCTCTCACTGTATACTGCTTAGTGCTGCTCTCACTGTATACTGCTTAGTGCTGCTCTCACTGTATACTGCTTGGCACTCCTCTCACTGTATACTGCTTAGTGCTGCTCTCCCTGTATACTGCCTGGCACTCCTCTCACTGTATACTGCTTAGTGCTGCTCTCCCTGTATACTGCTTAGTGCTGCTCTCCCTGTATACTGCCTGGCACTCCTCTCACTGTATACTGCTTAGTGCTGCTCTCCCTGTATACTGCTTAGTGCTGCTCTCCCTGTATACTGCTTAGTGCTGCTCTCCCTGTATACTGCCTGGCACTCCTCTCACTGTATACTGCTTAGTGCTGCTCTCCCTGTATACTGCTTAGTGCTGCTCTCCCTGTATACTGCCTGGCACTCCTCTCACTGTATACTGCTTAGTGCTGCTCTCCCTGTATACTGCTTAGTGCTGCTCTCCCTGTATACTGCCAGGCGTTGCTCTCCCTGTATACTACCTAGCGTTGCTCTCACTGTATACTGCCAGGCGTTGCTCTCCCTGTATACTGCCTAGCGCTGCTCTCACTGTATACGGCCCAACGGTCTGGGGCCCTGGGGCATATTTATAGGGGAAGGGACTGAGGCCAATGAAGGAGAGACAGAGGACTGAGCGCATTGTCGGCTTTCCAGAGCAGGTGATCGGTTCGGGGCTGCGGCACAATCGGCTTTTCCGGGCTCCTTTTTATAGATTGCAGCTTTCACCCGCACTAATGAACTTTTAACAAGCGTGCAATTACTTATGCAAATGTACAGCTGTAGTCGGGCGTGGCCGGGTGACTCACCCCTCACTGCCACTGAGGGCACCTAACATGTCAGCCCCCCTAGCTCCAGACTACTACATAACAGGGGGCATGCCTGCTCATGGGGCGAGATGGAGGAGGCCCAAAACCTCACCTCAAGGCACCAAAGCCACACAAGGCCTAGTCACAATGGCAGCTTCTTATGCAGCGTTATATTAACCCCTGAAGTTCATCTTGTCTCCTGGTGTCAGTCTTCACTGCAGTTCTAGCATTCTATGTATGATCTATATGATATGATGTAGTCTCAGTATGAGCAGAGCTGGAGGACTGTGCCCTGAATCATCTCATTATCATCAATGAGTGTGACCGAAAAACTATCACTAGGAGGCTGAGCAACAGCCCGGGGTGCACTACTGCAAATCAGGGTCCAACATGTCACCTCAAGTGCAGCAATGGGGAGCCCCACCTGCCCCTGAAGTGTCAAAGTCCATCATGTCCAGCAGTGTCTGACCCAATGCAAAGAATGGCAACCAAAACTCTGAAATCCTCTGTGCTGCTGGGACCCTGCGGTTGACATAAGGCAGCTCACCTTCAGCTTTTCCTCTGCACTGCTGTTATTTTTGTGTTCTCCCCTTCCCCACAGACCGCTCAGTGCAGTGTACACCGGCAGATCCCGCCGCCGACAAGCCGCCCTGGTGTCCGCGCTCCGGATCATCCCCGGGCAGTGTCTGGAGGGGTCGGCGACACCATAAGTGACAAATGTAGAAGAAAAAGACACCAAAGAGCGGCGAACACTGGACGTACCGGAGCGGCGCACAACACGCTCAGTCACTGACCACCAGACCAAGCAGCAGGGCCGCCTTCAGGGTAAATTCACACACAGCAGATTTATTGCAGTTACCTGAAGCCTCCAACTATATGTGAACCTTAAAGTGCTGCAACAAATCTGCTGTGTGTGAACTTACCCTACATAGTCCTCAAACAGGTGACGGATCAGCAGCAGTGGCCTCTATGGGAGACCCCTCCCCTGGTATGTCCCAGCCCCCAGTGCGCCCCTACCCCCAATATACCCCCTCTACCAATATACCCCTCCCCCAGTGCGCCCCTACCCACACTACACCCCCTCTACCAATATACCCCTCCCCCACTGCGCCCCAGCTTCTTACCTTTGCATTGGGGTTCTTGATAGAGGATCCTCGGTACCAACCTGAAAGATAAGAACAAGGAAGTTTATAAGCAGACAAGTAGCAGCAGCGACGGGTGGAAGCAGCACAAAGTATTGCCAGGAGGAGTTGTAAGATAAAGCTTCACAGATTCCCAGACACAACAACCTTCCACGTCTGAGGATTGTGGCAGCAGCCGAAACACAGTCCAGGGACATGGACGTCAGGCAAGTTGTATGAAAGGCCAAAGCCGCACCCATAAGGAAACAGAGGAGAGGGTCAGCGAGGAGTGGGGGTCTGCATGTGGCGGGGTCACTGGAAGGGATACAGAGGCAGGTTATTTTATATGGATCCTACTCACCCTGTGTTCACACTGTACACCTGTCCTGGGCCTCGTCTGAAGGAGGTCACCTTGTCGGGGAAGGACCCTGAACCCTGACAGTGACCCCGCCATGTACAGACCCCCACTCATCGCTCCGCCTCTCCTCTGTGTGTCTTAGGATTTGGTCTTTCTTTCAAAGACTGTATATAATCAGTCTGCGGTCAGCTCCTGAGCTCCCTCTAGTGGTGACTGTATATAATCAGCCTGCGGTCAGCTCCGGAGCTCCCTCTAGTGGTGACTGTATATAATCAGCCTGCGGTCAGCTCCGGAGCTCCCTCTAGTGGTGACTGTATATAATCAGTCTGCAGTCAGCTCCTGAGTTCCCTCTAGTGGTGACTGTATATAATCAGTCTGCGGTCAGCTCCTGAGCTCCCCCTAGTGGTGGCTGTATATAATCAGTCTGCGGTCAGCTCCGGAGCTCCCTCTAGTGGTGACTGTATATAATCAGCCTGCGGTCAGCTCCGGAGCTCCCTCTAGTGGTGACTGTATATAATCAGTCTGCAGTCAGCTCCTGAGCTCCCTCTAGTGGTGACTGTATATAATCAGTGTGCGGTCAGTTCCTGAGCTCCCTCTAGTGGTGACTGTATATAATCAGTCTGCGGTCAGCTCCTGAGCTCCCTCTAGTGGTGACTGTATATAATCAGCCTGTGCTCTGCCTCGGAGCTCCCTCTAGTGGTGACTGTATATAATCAGCGTGCGGTCAGCTCCTGAGCTCCCTCTAGTGGTGACTGTATATAATCAGTGTGCGGTCGGCTCCTGAGTTCCCTCTAGTGGTGACTGTATATAATCAGTGTGCGGTCGGCTCCTGAGTTCCCCCTAGTGGTGACTGTATACTCTCACCCATCTGTCTGTTAGGTCTTGGTGTTTAGAGCGCCAGTAGTTGTCGGGGCCGAGCTTAGCTCAGGTTTAGTTGACCATCACCCTCAGGCAGGGCCTAGTCAGCCATTGTAGTGCTAGGGACAGATTACCTACCCTGTTTCCATAGTAGTGCCAGCTGCATTCAGTACCACGGTTGTCGGGCATTGACACAACCGTGACAGCACACAGCCCTCAGTGACACACTGTTGCACTAAGCACTGTGTTACCATTAGATGGCGCTCTATATTACACATTTTGATGAATCCACAGCTCACCATGATATGAGTATCTCGAGGCGCACAAGACCCCGGCGCTCCTACCGTGCAGGCGCTGCCTGGATGATAAAGAGTGCAGTGGTTTATATTGTGGGCGCAGTGATTGGCTGTCCAGAGAGAGGGGCTCTTACCCTATTGATATGATTGGGGTCCCCCCTATAGGTAGTCAGTGACCCCTCCTCACCTTCACATTTCTCCAGGATGTGCACAGTTTCTCCCAGTTCCAGAGTTAACCCTTTAGGTACTGATCCACGGAAACTAGATATAACTGAAAAACAAAGAGGTAAGAAGGGTTATAGCAGAGGCGACAGCGCGTGGAGCGCAAAACTAGGACGACATCCCCAGCTACTAATCCAGGTCGCAGTGTGTGCTCATATAGGTGTGTTGTGGGTGTATACTATACATATATACTGTGTGTGTACATATGTGCGGTGCGTGTATACATGTGTGTTGTTTGTGTATGTGCATGAGTATATATAGGTATGTGGTGTGTATGTGCGGACAGTGGGGGTCACATTGTGCGGCACCTTTGGACTATGATGACACTTACAGGCAGCCTTGTGGGTTGTGTCGTGCAGTCAGGGTGTGAACATGGCTGTGGACATTGTAACATTTCATGCAGGTTTGTTACACCGTGTCCTGTCAAGTGATACATTGTAACGCTGCGTGAATACAATGAGTTACATCGCTGTGTGACAACAATGTGACACTGCCGCTGCACCACCACCTGTAGCCATGAGAAGAGAGTGGCAGCGGGGAGCCATTATATCATCACTGCGTGCGACTGGAGCTCAGAGCATCGCCGGCTGCCATACACAAACTTTGTAGTATTGTGTATAGTGTGTGCAGAGTGTCGTAACGCCATGAAGTGCGCTGACAGTAGGTGGAGGGTCCCCGCAGGCAGCAGCAGGGTCATATTGTATTGGTCATGGATGTTGTGGCAGCTCCACTATTTGGCTGAGAGCAACATGTTGTGAGAGCGTGTACGAGGCTGTGCCGTGACCCCCCCCCGAGACAGCTCCGCACTGTCTGTCTGTGACCCTGCGAGACGGCAGCGTGTTGTCAGGCTGTGACCCTGTGTTGTCGAGGCTCCAGCATCATCAATAACCTGGGATCCATTGTGGCGTCTGTTCGGGGGTCTGTAGAGCCGTCTAAATGGACTGCGTCAGCGCCATATCTCTTCCCCTGTGACACCCTGACGGGGAGCGCTCTCTCTCGCTCTCTCTCTCTCTCTCGCTCTCTCTCTCCGCTGCTGCAGTACTAACCCTCTCAGCGCCGCAGCCCTGCTCATCAAAGCCGCCTGCCAAGAACCTGCCGGCGGATCCCACTCCAGGCAGACGACTCCAAAAATAATGAGTCCACCGTCACAAATAGTACATGAGTAAGAGGATTAGTCACCCCTGCGCCCGCACCCCCCGGGGCCATCACATCATCCGCACTGCCCCCCCATATCACACAACGTGACCCTGTATATTAGTGACAATCAATGAAATGGAGAGAAGGCAGCAGCCATGACGGATCAATGCAAGGAGCACAGAGGCAGCAGAAGTAACCGGGGCCCAAACCCGAGGGGCCCCCGATAATACTGAGGAGCGGTGGAGGCGCAAAGATATAGCCTGCCAATAACTCAGTACATCAGCAATCTGTGGGGAGACTACAACTCCCAGCATGCCCTGACTGATATGTGGAGGACTCCCGGGGTCACCGCTGTTCTCTGTATTACACCGTATACTCTGCAGCAGTGGGGAGACTACAACTCCCAGCATGCCCTGACTGATATGCGGAGGACTCCCGGGGTCACTGCTGTTCTCTGTATTACACCCGTATACTCTGCAGCAGTGGGGAGACTACAACTCCCAGCATGCCCTGACTGATATGCGGAGGACTCCCGGGGTCACTGCTGTTCTCTGTATTACACCGTATACTCTGCAGCTGTGAGGAGACTACAACTCCCAGCATGCCCTGACTGATATGTGGAGGACTCCCGGGGTCACTGCTGTTCTCTGTATTACACCGTATACTCTGCAGCAGTGGGGAGACTACAACTCCCAGCATGCCCTGACTGATATGTGGAGGACTCCCGGGGTCACCGCTGTTCTCTGTATTACACCGTATACTCTGCAGCAGTGGGGAGACTACAACTCCCAGCATGCCCTGACTGATATGCGGAGGACTCCCGGGGTCACTGCTGTTCTCTGTATTACACCGTATACTCTGCAGCAGTGGGGAGACTACAACTCCCAGCATGCCCTGACTGATATGCGGAGGACTCCCGGGGTCACTGCTGTTCTCTGTATTACACCGTATACTCTGCAGCAGTGGGGAGACTACAACTCCCAGCATGCCCTGACCGATATGCGGAGGACTCCCGGGGTCACTGCTGTTCTCTGTATTACACCGTATACTCTGCAGCAGTGGGGAGACTACAACTCCCAGCATGCCCTGACTGATATGCGGAGGACTCCCGGGGTCACCGCTGTTCTCTGTATTACACCGTATACTCTGCAGCTGTGGGGAGACTACAACTCCCAGCATGCCCTGACTGATATGCGGAGGACTCCCGGGGTCACTGCTGTTCTCTGTATTACACCCGTATACTCTGCAGCAGTGGGGAGACTACAACTCCCAGCATGCCCTGACTGATATGCGGAGGACTCCCGGGGTCACTGCTGTTCTCTGTATTACACCCGTATACTCTGCAGCAGTGGGGAGACTACAACTCCCAGCATGCCCTGACTGATATGCGGAGGACTCCCGGGGTCACTGCTGTTCTCTGTATTACACCGTATACTCTGCAGCAGTGGGGAGACTACAACTCCCAGCATGCCCTGACCGATATGCGGAGGACTCCCGGGGTCACTGCTGTTCTCTGTATTACACCCGTATACTCTGCAGCAGTGGGGAGACTACAACTCCCAGCATGCCCTGACCCATACCTGATATGTGGAGGACTCCCGGGGTCACTGCTGTTCTCTGTATTACACCCGTATACTCTGCAGCAGTGGGGAGACTACAACTCCCAGCATGCCCTGACTGATATGCGGAGGACTCCCGGGGTCACTGCTGTTCTCTGTATTACACCCGTATACTCTGCAGCAGTGGGGAGACTACAACTCCCAGCATGCCCTGACTGATATGTGGAGGACTCCCGGGGTCACTGCTGTTCTCTATATTACACCAGTATACTCTGCAGCAGTGGGGAGACTACAACTCCCAGCATGCCCTGAATGATATGCGGAGGACTCCCGGGGTCACTGCTGTTCTCTGTATTACACCCGTATACTCTGCAGCAGTGGGGAGACTACAACTCCCAGCATGCCCTGACCGATATGTGGAGGACTCCCGGGGTCACTGCTGTTCTCTGTATTACACCAGTATACTCTGCAGCAGTGGGGAGACTACAACTCCCAGCATGCCCTGACTGATATGTGGAGGACTCCCGGGGTCACTGCTGTTCTCTGTATTACACCCGTATACTCTGCAGCTGTGGGGAGACTACAACTCCCAGCATGCCCTGACTGATATGCGGAGGACTCCCGGGGTCACTGCTGTTCTCTGTATTACACCCGTATACTCTGCAGCAGTGGGGAGACTACAACTCCCAGCATGCCCTGACCGATATGCGGAGGACTCCCGGGGTCACCGCTGTTCTCTGTATTACACCGTATACTCTGCAGCTGTGGGGAGACTACAACTCCCAGCATGCCCTGACTGATATGCGGAGGACTCCCGGGGTCACTGCTGTTCTCTGTATTACACCCGTATACTCTGCAGCTGTGGGGAGACTACAACTCCCAGCATGCCCTGACTGATATGTGGAGGACTCCCGGGGTCACTGCTGTTCTCTGTATTACACCGTATACTCTGCAGCAGTGGGGAGACTACAACTCCCAGCATGCCCTGACCGATATGCGGAGGACTCCCGGGGTCACTGCTGTTCTCTGTATTACACCGTATACTCTGCAGCAGTGGGGAGACTACAACTCCCAGCATGCCCTGACCGATATGTGGAGGACTCCCGGGGTCACTGCTGTTCTCTGTATTACACCGTATACTCTGCAGCAGTGGGGAGACTACAACTCCCAGCATGCCCTGACTGATCCCTGATATGCGGAGGACTCCCGGGGTCACTGCTGTTCTCTGTATTACACCCGTATACTCTGCAGCAGTGGGGAGACTACAACTCCCAGCATGCCCTGACTAATCCCTGATATGTGGAGGACTCCCGGGGTCACTGCTGTTCTCTATATTACACCCGTATACTCTGCAGCAGTGGGGAGACTACAACTCCCAGCATGCCCTGACTGATATGCGGAGGACTCCCGGGGTCACTGCTGTTCTCTGTATTACACCCGTATACTCTGCAGCAGTGGGGAGACTACAACTCCCAGCATGCCCTGACTGATATGTGGAGGACTCCCGGGGTCGCCGCTGTTCTCTGTATTACACCGTATACTCTGCAGCAGTGGGGAGACTACAACTCCCAGCATGCCCTGACTGATATGCGGAGGACTCCCGGGGTCACTGCTGTTCTCTGTATTACACCCGTATACTCTGCAGCAGTGGGGAGACTACAACTCCCAGCATGCCCTGACTGATATGTGGAGGACTCCCGGGGTCACTGCTGTTCTCTGTATTACACCGTATACTCTGCAGCAGTGGGGAGACTACAACTCCCAGCATGCCCTGACTGATATGTGGAGGACTCCCGGGGTCACCGCTGTTCTCTGTATTACACCGTATACTCTGCAGCAATGGGGAGACTACAACTCCCAGCATGCCCTGACCGATATGCGGAGGACTCCCGGGGTCACTGCTGTTCTCTATATTACACCCGTATACTCTGCAGCAATGGGGAGACTACAACTCCCAGCATGCCCTGACCGATATGCGGAGGACTCCCGGGGTCACTGCTGTTCTCTATATTACACCCGTATACTCTGCAGCAATGGGGAGACTACAACTCCCAGCATGCCCTGACCGATATGTGGAGGACTCCCGGGGTCACTGCTGTTCTCTGTATTACACCGTATACTCTGCAGCAGTGGGGAGACTACAACTCCCAGCATGCCCTGACCGATATGCGGAGGACTCCCGGGGTCACTGCTGTTCTCTATATTACACCCGTATACTCTGCAGCAGTGGGGAGACTACAACTCCCAGCATGCCCTGACTGATATGTGGAGGACTCCCGGGGTCACCGCTGTTCTCTGTATTACACCCGTATACTCTGCAGCAGTGGGGAGACTACAACTCCCAGCATGCCCTGACTGATATGTGGAGGACTCCCGGGGTCACCGCTGTTCTCTATATTACACCCGTATACTCTGCAGCAGTGGGGAGACTACAACTCCCAGCATGCCCTGACTGATCCCTGATATGTGGAGGACTCCCGGGGTCACTGCTGTTCTCTGTATTACACCGTATACTCTGCAGCAGTGGGGAGACTACAACTCCCAGCATGCCCTGACCGATATGCGGAGGACTCCCGGGGTCACTGCTGTTCTCTGTATTACACCCGTATACTCTGCAGCAGTGGGGAGACTACAACTCCCAGCATGCCCTGACTGATATGTGGAGGACTCCCGGGGTCACTGCTGTTCTCTGTATTACACCCGTATACTCTGCAGCAGTGGGGAGACTACAACTCCCAGCATGCCCTGACTGATCCCTGATATGTGGAGGACTCCCGGGGTCACTGCTGTTCTCTGTATTACACCGTATACTCTGCAGCAGTGGGGAGACTACAACTCCCAGCATGCCCTGACTGATATGTGGAGGACTCCCGGGGTCACTGCTGTTCTCTGTATTACACCCGTATACTCTGCAGCAGTGGGGAGACTACAACTCCCAGCATGCCCTGACTGATCCCTGATATGTGGAGGACTCCCGGGGTCACTGCTGTTCTCTGTATTACACCGTATACTCTGCAGCAGTGGGGAGACTACAACTCCCAGCATGCCCTGACTGATATGTGGAGGACTCCCGGGGTCACTGCTGTTCTCTGTATTACACCCGTATACTCTGCAGCAGTGGGGAGACTACAACTCCCAGCATGCCCTGACCGATATGCGGAGGACTCCCGGGGTCACTGCTGTTCTCTGTATTACACCGTATACTCTGCAGCAGTGGGGAGACTACAACTCCCAGCATGCCCTGACCGATATGCGGAGGACTCCCGGGGTCACCGCTGTTCTCTGTATTACACCGTATACTCTGCAGCAGTGGGGAGACTACAACTCCCAGCATGCCCTGACTGATATGTGGAGGACTCCCGGGGTCACTGCTGTTCTCTGTATTACACCGTATACTCTGCAGCAGTGGGGAGACTACAACTCCCAGCATGCCCTGACTGATATGTGGAGGACTCCCGGGGTCACTGCTGTTCTCTGTATTACACCCGTATACTCTGCAGCAGTGGGGAGACTACAACTCCCAGCATGCCCTGACCGATATGCGGAGGACTCCCGGGGTCACTGCTGTTCTCTGTATTACACCGTATACTCTGCAGCAGTGGGGAGACTACAACTCCCAGCATGCCCTGACTGATATGCGGAGGACTCCCGGGGTCACTGCTGTTCTCTGTATTACACCCGTATACTCTGCAGCAGTGGGGAGACTACAACTCCCAGCATGCCCTGACCCATACCTGATATGTGGAGGACTCCCGGGGTCACTGCTGTTCTCTGTATTACACCGTATACTCTGCAGCAGTGGGGAGACTACAACTCCCAGCATGCCCTGACCGATCCCTGATATGCGGAGGACTCCCGGGGTCACTGCTGTTCTCTGTATTACACCCGTATACTCTGCAGCAGTGGGGAGACTACAACTCCCAGCATGCCCTGACTGATCCCTGATATGTGGAGGACTCCCGGGGTCACTGCTGTTCTCTATATTACACCCGTATACTCTGCAGCAGTGGGGAGACTACAACTCCCAGCATGCCCTGACCGATATGCGGAGGACTCCCGGGGTCACTGCTGTTCTCTGTATTACACCCGTATACTCTGCAGCAGTGGGGAGACTACAACTCCCAGCATGCCCTGACTGATATGCGGAGGACTCCCGGGGTCACTGCTGTTCTCTGTATTACACCCGTATACTCTGCAGCAGTGGGGAGACTACAACTCCCAGCATGCCCTGACCGATCCCTGATATGTGGAGGACTCCCGGGGTCACTGCTGTTCTCTGTATTACACCGTATACTCTGCAGCAGTGGGGAGACTACAACTCCCAGCATGCCCTGACCGATATGTGGAGGACTCCCGGGGTCACTGCTGTTCTCTGTATTACACCCGTATACTCTGCAGCTGTGGGGAGACTACAACTCCCAGCATGCCCTGACTGATCCCTGATATGCGGAGGACTCCCGGGGTCACCGCTGTTCTCTGTATTACACCGTATACTCTGCAGCTGTGGGGAGACTACAACTCCCAGCATGCCCTGACTGATATGCGGAGGACTCCCGGGGTCACTGCTGTTCTCTGTATTACACCGTATACTCTGCAGCAGTGGGGAGACTACAACTCCCAGCATGCCCTGACCGATATGCGGAGGACTCCCGGGGTCACTGCTGTTCTCTGTATTACACCGTATACTCTGCAGCAGTGGGGAGACTACAACTCCCAGCATGCCCTGACCGATATGCGGAGGACTCCCGGGGTCACTGCTGTTCTCTGTATTACACCCGTATACTCTGCAGCAGTGGGGAGACTACAACTCCCAGCATGCCCTGACTGATATGCGGAGGACTCCCGGGGTCACTGCTGTTCTCTGTATTACACCGTATACTCTGCAGCAGTGGGGAGACTACAACTCCCAGCATGCCCTGACTGATATGTGGAGGACTCCCGGGGTCACTGCTGTTCTCTGTATTACACCGTATACTCTGCAGCAGTGGGGAGACTACAACTCCCAGCATGCCCTGACCGATATGCGGAGGACTCCCGGGGTCACTGCTGTTCTCTGTATTACACCGTATACTCTGCAGCAGTGGGGAGACTACAACTCCCAGCATGCCCTGACCGATATGCGGAGGACTCCCGGGGTCACTGCTGTTCTCTGTATTACACCGTATACTCTGCAGCAGTGGGGAGACTACAACTCCCAGCATGCCCTGACTGATATGTGGAGGACTCCCGGGGTCACTGCTGTTCTCTGTATTACACCGTATACTCTGCAGCAGTGGGGAGACTACAACTCCCAGCATGCCCTGACTGATATGCGGAGGACTCCCGGGGTCACTGCTGTTCTCTGTATTACACCGTATACTCTGCAGCAGTGGGGAGACTACAACTCCCAGCATGCCCTGACTGATATGTGGAGGACTCCCGGGGTCACTGCTGTTCTCTGTATTACACCGTATACTCTGCAGCAGTGGGGAGACTACAACTCCCAGCATGCCCTGACTGATATGCGGAGGACTCCCGGGGTCACTGCTGTTCTCTGTATTACACCCGTATACTCTGCAGCAGTGGGGAGACTACAACTCCCAGCATGCCCTGACCGATCCCTGATATGTGGAGGACTCCCGGGGTCACTGCTGTTCTCTGTATTACACCGTATACTCTGCAGCAGTGGGGAGACTACAACTCCCAGCATGCCCTGACTGATATGCGGAGGACTCCCGGGGTCACTGCTGTTCTCTGTATTACACCGTATACTCTGCAGCAGTGGGGAGACTACAACTCCCAGCATGCCCTGACTGATATGTGGAGGACTCCCGGGGTCACTGCTGTTCTCTGTATTACACCAGTATACTCTGCAGCAGTGGGGAGACTACAACTCCCAGCATGCCCTGACTGATATGCGGAGGACTCCCGGGGTCACTGCTGTTCTCTGTATTACACCGTATACTCTGCAGCAGTGGGGAGACTACAACTCCCAGCATGCCCTGACCGATATGCGGAGGACTCCCGGGGTCACTGCTGTTCTCTGTATTACACCGTATACTCTGCAGCAGTGGGGAGACTACAACTCCCAGCATGCCCTGACCGATATGTGGAGGACTCCCGGGGTCACTGCTGTTCTCTTTATTACACCGTATACTCTGCAGCAGTGGGGAGACTACAACTCCCAGCATGCCCTGACTGATCCCTGATATGTGGAGGACTCCCGGGGTCACTGCTGTTCTCTATATTACACCAGTATACTCTGCAGCAGTGGGGAGACTACAACTCCCAGCATGCCCTGACCGATATGCGGAGGACTCCCGGGGTCACTGCTGTTCTCTGTATTACACCGTATACTCTGCAGCAGTGGGGAGACTACAACTCCCAGCATGCCCTGACTGATATGTGGAGGACTCCCGGGGTCACTGCTGTTCTCTGTATTACACCGTATACTCTGCAGCAGTGGGGAGACTACAACTCCCAGCATGCCCTGACCGATCCCTGATATGTGGAGGACTCCCGGGGTCACTGCTGTTCTCTGTATTACACCGTATACTCTGCAGCAGTGGGGAGACTACAACTCCCAGCATGCCCTGACTGATATGCGGAGGACTCCCGGGGTCACTGCTGTTCTCTGTATTACACCCGTATACTCTGCAGCAGTGGGGAGACTACAACTCCCAGCATGCCCTGACTGATATGCGGAGGACTCCCGGGGTCACTGCTGTTCTCTGTATTACACCGTATACTCTGCAGCAGTGGGGAGACTACAACTCCCAGCATGCCCTGACCGATATGCGGAGGACTCCCGGGGTCACTGCTGTTCTCTGTATTACACCGTATACTCTGCAGCAGTGGGGAGACTACAACTCCCAGCATGCCCTGACCGATATGTGGAGGACTCCCGGGGTCACTGCTGTTCTCTGTATTACACCCGTATACTCTGCAGCAGTGGGGAGACTACAACTCCCAGCATGCCCTGACTGATATGTGGAGGACTCCCGGGGTCACTGCTGTTCTCTTTATTACACCGTATACTCTGCAGCAGTGGGGAGACTACAACTCCCAGCATGCCCTGACTGATCCCTGATATGTGGAGGACTCCCGGGGTCACTGCTGTTCTCTATATTACACCAGTATACTCTGCAGCAGTGGGGAGACTACAACTCCCAGCATGCCCTGACCGATATGCGGAGGACTCCCGGGGTCACTGCTGTTCTCTGTATTACACCGTATACTCTGCAGCAGTGGGGAGACTACAACTCCCAGCATGCCCTGACCCATACCTGATATGTGGAGGACTCCCGGGGTCACTGCTGTTCTCTGTATTACACCGTATACTCTGCAGCTGTGAGGAGACTACAACTCCCAGCATGCCCTGACTGATATGTGGAGGACTCCCGGGGTCACTGCTGTTCTCTGTATTACACCCGTATACTCTGCAGCAGTGGGGAGACTACAACTCCCAGCATGCCCTGGCCCATACCTGATATGCGGAGGACTCCCGGGGTCACTGCTGTTCTCTGTATTACACCGTATACTCTGCAGCAGTGGGGAGACTACAACTCCCAGCATGCCCTGACTGATCCCTGATATGCGGAGGACTCCCGGGGTCACCGCTGTTCTCTGTATTACACCGTATACTCTGCAGCAGTGGGGAGACTACAACTCCCAGCATGCCCTGACCGATATGTGGAGGACTCCCGGGGTCACTGCTGTTCTCTGTATTACACCTGTATACTCTGCAGCTGTGAGGAGACTACAACTCCCAGCATGCCCTGGCCCATACCTGATATGTGGAGGACTCCCGGGGTCACTGCTGTTCTCTGTATTACACCGTATACTCTGCAGCAGTGGGGAGACTACAACTCCCAGCATGCCCTGACTGATATGTGGAGGACTCCCGGGGTCACTGCTGTTCTCTGTATTACACCGTATACTCTGCAGCAGTGGGGAGACTACAACTCCCAGCATGCCCTGACCGATCCCTGATATGTGGAGGACTCCCGGGGTCACTGCTGTTCTCTGTATTACACCGTATACTCTGCAGCAGTGGGGAGACTACAACTCCCAGCATGCCCTGACTGATATGCGGAGGACTCCCGGGGTCACTGCTGTTCTCTGTATTACACCCGTATACTCTGCAGCAGTGGGGAGACTACAACTCCCAGCATGCCCTGACTGATATGCGGAGGACTCCCGGGGTCACTGCTGTTCTCTGTATTACACCGTATACTCTGCAGCAGTGGGGAGACTACAACTCCCAGCATGCCCTGACCGATATGCGGAGGACTCCCGGGGTCACTGCTGTTCTCTGTATTACACCGTATACTCTGCAGCAGTGGGGAGACTACAACTCCCAGCATGCCCTGACCGATATGTGGAGGACTCCCGGGGTCACTGCTGTTCTCTGTATTACACCCGTATACTCTGCAGCAGTGGGGAGACTACAACTCCCAGCATGCCCTGACTGATATGTGGAGGACTCCCGGGGTCACTGCTGTTCTCTTTATTACACCGTATACTCTGCAGCAGTGGGGAGACTACAACTCCCAGCATGCCCTGACTGATCCCTGATATGTGGAGGACTCCCGGGGTCACTGCTGTTCTCTATATTACACCAGTATACTCTGCAGCAGTGGGGAGACTACAACTCCCAGCATGCCCTGACCGATATGCGGAGGACTCCCGGGGTCACTGCTGTTCTCTGTATTACACCGTATACTCTGCAGCAGTGGGGAGACTACAACTCCCAGCATGCCCTGACCCATACCTGATATGTGGAGGACTCCCGGGGTCACTGCTGTTCTCTGTATTACACCGTATACTCTGCAGCTGTGAGGAGACTACAACTCCCAGCATGCCCTGACTGATATGTGGAGGACTCCCGGGGTCACTGCTGTTCTCTGTATTACACCCGTATACTCTGCAGCAGTGGGGAGACTACAACTCCCAGCATGCCCTGGCCCATACCTGATATGTGGAGGACTCCCGGGGTCACTGCTGTTCTCTGTATTACACCGTATACTCTGCAGCAGTGGGGAGACTACAACTCCCAGCATGCCCTGACTGATCCCTGATATGCGGAGGACTCCCGGGGTCACCGCTGTTCTCTGTATTACACCGTATACTCTGCAGCAGTGGGGAGACTACAACTCCCAGCATGCCCTGACCGATATGTGGAGGACTCCCGGGGTCACTGCTGTTCTCTGTATTACACCTGTATACTCTGCAGCTGTGAGGAGACTACAACTCCCAGCATGCCCTGACCCATACCTGATATGTGGAGGACTCCCGGGGTCACCGCTGTTCTCTGTATTACACCGTATACTCTGCAGCTGTGAGGAGACTACAACTCCCAGCATGCCCTGACTGATATGTGGAGGACTCCCGGGGTCACTGCTGTTCTCTGTATTACACCAGTATACTCTGCAGCAGTGGGGAGACTACAACTCCCAGCATGCCCTGACTGATATGCGGAGGACTCCCGGGGTCACTGCTGTTCTCTGTATTACACCGTATACTCTGCAGCAGTGGGGAGACTACAACTCCCAGCATGCCCTGACTGATCCCTGATATGTGGAGGACTCCCGGGGTCACTGCTGTTCTCTGTATTACACCGTATACTCTGCAGCAGTGGGGAGACTACAACTCCCAGCATGCCCTGACTGATATGCGGAGGACTCCCGGGGTCACCGCTGTTCTCTGTATTACACCCGTATACTCTGCAGCAGTGGGGAGACTACAACTCCCAGCATGCCCTGACTGATCCCTGATATGTGGAGGACTCCCGGGGTCACCGCTGTTCTCTGTATTACACCGTATACTCTGCAGCTGTGAGGAGACTACAACTCCCAGCATGCCCTGACCCATACCTGATATGTGGAGGACTCCCGGGGTCACTATTTTACGCCTGTTTTGTCCGCACAATCCAATTATTTATAAGATGACCCAATTACCTGCAGAATCCGCCCCGGGCGGCCGACACTTCTGCATCAGCTATGAAGGAGTCAGAAGACTGTGGTCTGAGACACTACAACTCCCAGCATGTGACTGCAGGGGCACTCTAACTCCATGCACATTCCCCCTATGGGCACACTGCACTCAGCAGCGCCCCCTGGGGTTAGGTTACCCTGTATGATGGGACTCTCCAGCTTGAAACATGATGGGAGTTTTACAACAGCTAAAGATCCATTTCTAGTTCTCAGTGTGACAGTGTGAACACCGTCCTATCCCTCAGTGTGGCCGTGGGAACGCCGCCACTGCCATTTGTACGCCGCCACCGCCATTTGTACGCCGCCACCGCCATTTGTACGCCGCCACCGCCATTTGTACGCTGCCACCGCCATTTGTATGCCGCCACCGCCATTTGTACGCCGCCACCGCCATTTGTACGCCGCCACCTCCATTTGTACGCCGCCACCGCCATTTGTACGCCGCCACCGCCATTTGTCCACCATTGCTGCAGAAGGAGATGGAACAAATCTATAGATACTGAATGTAAATGTCCTTGAGGAGAGAAGTCGCTCCAGACTGACGCCAGTCACCTCGTACATCCTATACCTCTGCAGTCACAGCTCTGCGCAACACCCACACACTGCCGCACCGCACACACCACAAGCAGCAGCACAGCCCCATCCTATACAGCCCTGGGGAAGATGGTGTGTACAGAGAACATAGGGGGCGCTACAGCCACATCGTATACAAGGAACATAGGGGGCGCCACAGCCCATCGTATACAGGGAACATAGGGGGCGCCACAGCCCATCGTATACAGGGAACATAGGGGGCGCCACAGCCCATCGTATACAGAGAACATAGGGGGCGCCACAGCCACATCGTATACAAGGAACATAGGGGGCGCCACAGCCCATCGTATACAGGGAACATAGGGGGCGCTACAGCCACATCGTATACAGGGAACATAGGGGGCGCCACAGCCCATCGTATACAGGGAACATAGGGGGCGCCACAGCCCATCGTATACAGGGAACATAGGGGGCGCCACAGCCCCATCGTATACAGGGAACATAGGGGGCACCACAGCCCCATCGTATACAGAGAACATAGTGGGCGCTACAGCCCATCGTATACAGGGAACATAGGGGGCGCCACAGCCCATCGTATACAGGGAACATAGGGGGCGCCACAGCCCATCGTATACAGGGAACATAGGGGGCGCTACAGCCACATCGTATACAGGGAACATAGGGGGCGCCACAGCCCATCGTATACAGGGAACATAGGGGGCGCCACAGCCCATCGTATACAGGGAACATAGGGGGCGCCACAGCCCATCGTATACAGGGAACATAGGGGGCGCCACAGCCCCATCGTATACAGGGAACATAGGGGGCACCGCAGCCCCATCGTATACAGGGAACATAGGGGGCGCTACAGCCACATCGTATACAGAGAACATAGGGGGCGCTACAGCCCATCGTATACAGGGAACATAGGGGGCGCCACAGCCCATCGTATACAGGGAACATAGGGGGCGCCACAGCCCCATCGTATACAGAGAACATAGGGGGCGCTACAGCCCCATCGTATACAGAGAACATAGGGGGCGCTACAGCCCATCGTATACAGAGAACATAGGGGGCGCCACAGCCCATCGTATACAGGGAACATAGGGGGCGCCACAGCCCATCGTATACAGGGAACATAGGGGGCGCCACAGCCCCAACGTATACAGGGAACATAGGGGGCACCACAGCCCCATCGTATACAGAGAACATAGGGGGCGCCACAGCCCATCGTATACAGGGAACATAGGGGGCGCCACAGCCCCATCGTATACAGAGAACATAGGGGGCGCCACAGCCCATCGTATACAGGGAACATAGGGGGCGCCACAGCCCATCGTATACAGGGAACATAGGGGGCGCCACAGCCCATCGTATACAGGGAACATAGGGGGCGCCACAGCCCATCGTATACAAGGAACATAGGGGGCGCCACAGCCCATCGTATACAGGGAACATAGGGGGCGCCACAGCCCATCGTATACAGGGAACATAGGGGGCGCCACAGCCCATCGTATACAGGGAACATAGGGGGCGCCACAGCCACATCGTATACAGGGAACATAGGGGGCGCCACAGCCCATCGTATACAGGGAACATAGGGGGCGCCACAGCCCATCGTATACAGGGAACATAGGGGGCGCTACAGCCCATCGTATACAGGGAACATAGGGGGCGCCACAGCCCCATCGTATACAGGGAACATAGGGGGCGCTACAGCCCCATCGTATACAGAGAACATAGGGGCCCCACAGCCCATCGTATACAGGGAACATAGGGGGCGCCACAGCCACATCGTATACAAGGAACATAGGGGGCGCCACAGCCACATCGTATACAGAGAACATAGGGGCCCCACAGCCCATCGTATACAGGGAACAGAGGGGGCGCCACAGCCCATCGTATACAGGGAACATAGGGGGCGCCACAGCCACATCGTATACAAGGAACATAGGGGGCGCTACAGCCACATCGTATACAGAGAACATAGGGGGCGCCACAGCCACATCATATACAGGGAACATAGGGGGCGCCACAGCCCCATCGTATACAGGGAACATAGGGGGCGCTACAGCCACATCGTATACAGAGAACATAGGGGGCGCCACAGCCACATCGTATACAGGGAACATAGGGGGCGCCACAGCCCCATCGTATACAGGGAACATAGGGGGCGCCACAGCCACATCGTATACAGGGAACATAGGGGGTGCCACATCCCCATTGTATACAGCCCTGGGGAAGGTGGTGTGTACAGGGCACCATAGGGGGCGCCACAGGACCATCATATTTTTACATGGTCAGATTTTGAAGGGAGTTTGGAAGGTTTGCGGCTAGCTGGCCACATTACTGCGGTGCAGGCCGAGGACAGGCTGGGTCCCTGCTTCCATACTCGCTGCCTCCTCGTCCCCGCACTCACATGTGAGGTTTCCGTGAATTAAGGTCAGACACCGCCCGGAGAGAGCGCGGCGGGGGAGGGGGATCCGCTCAGCCAGGGGATTATTTAATGCTGATTTGATTATAACAATCATGTTGTCTCGTGCCCAGACATAATCCCGGCCGCTCCGGTGGTCACCGCCATGCCAAGGGGCATAATAGCCCAGAAATGGCACCGGCCTGTAGCAGGCGGGGCGTAGATGTAGTGACTACGCCTTAGATATGGCCCATGGTAGGTGGGGGCCCTGGGATATAACAGACCTGTCACCCCCCCAGCGTCCTCTCGCACGTCCCTGACATAATGACCTCCCTGCTTGCTCAGCAGCTCCACAGATGCTCTTATCCAGCTCTGCGCACTCCGGATCCCCGGGGACACGACAGGGCCGAGCGCTCAGCGGGACAAGCAGGTAAAACTGCACAACTACTCCCAGCTGAGCGGCCATTACACCGAGATCCAGAACACACTAGCCAAAAGCTCTTAGAGTTTGTTACAATGTATCAGTGCAGGTCAATATAGAAATATGAAGTCCACAGAGATATTCTAGAGTGGATACAACTGTAACAAACCCTCAGCTGTGAGAAGCAATCCCTGCAGGAAGAGGATTAAAGGGAGGCGTCCAAGATACCAGAGCCCCCCTTTAAGTCTCCCTCTATGTTCTGCAATGTGGCGGAGGACCGGGGGGACAGGGCGGCGTAGTCCAGTAATCTGCGCACTTCAGGATGTCTGGAGCGTTCAGCACGGATTAGCCTAATTATATCACCCTATCACAAAGAGAACCCCTCCCCCATCCGTAACATCAGGAACCTGCCCAAATCCTGAGGGGTAAAAACTGCCCATAGACATGACAAGACCCCCAATACACCCAACCCAAAAAGAAGGGAGACCACCACAAAAGACTCTAGATACGCCCGCGCTCTCCATCTCTCCTCTAGATACGCCCGCGCTCTCCATCTCTCCTCTAGATACGCCCGCTCTCTCCATCTCTTCTCTAGATACGCCCGCTCTCTCCAGCTCTCCTCTAGATACGCCCGTTCTCTCCATCTCTTCTCTAGATACGCCCGCTCTCTCCAGCTCTCCTCTAGATACGCCCGCGCTCTCCATCTCTCTCCTCTAGATACGCCCGCTCTCTCCATCTCTCTCCTCTAGATACGCCCGCTCTCTCCATCTCTTCTCTAGATACGCCCGCTCTCTCCAGCTCTCCTCTAGATACGCCCGCGCTCTCCATCTCTCCTCTAGATACGCCCGCTCTCTCCATCTCTCCTCTAGATACGCCCGCGCTCTCCATCTCTTCTCTAGATACGCCCGCTCTCTCCAGCTCTCCTCTAGATACGCCCGCGCTCTCCATCTCTCCTCTAGATACGCCCGCTCTCTCCATCTCTCCTCTAGATACGCCCGCTCTCTCCATCTCTCCTCTAGATACGCCCGCGCTCTCCATCTCTCCTCTAGATACGCCCGCGCTCTCCATCTCTCCTCTAGATACGCCCGCTCTCTCCATCTCTCCTCTAGATACGCCCGCTCTCTCCATCGCTCCTCTAGATACGCCCGCTCTCTCCATCTCTCCTCTAGATACGCCCGCTCTCTCCATCTCTCTCCTCTAGATACGCCCGCTCTCTCCATCTCTCCTCTAGATACGCCCGCTCTCTCCATCTCTCTCCTCTAGATACGCCCGCTCTCTCCATCTCTCTCCTCTAGATACGCCCGCTCTCTCCATCTCTCCTCTAGATACGCCCGCGCTCTCCATCTCTCCTCTAGATACGCCCGCGCTCTCCATCTCTCCTCTAGATACGCCCGCTCTCTCCATCTCTCTCCTCTAGATACGCCCGCTCTCTCCATCTCTCCTCTAGATACGCCCGCGCTCTCCATCTCTCCTCTAGATACGCCCGCGCTCTCCATCTCTCCTCTAGATACGCCCGCTCTCTCCATCTCTCCTCTAGATACGCCCGCTCTCTCCATCTCTCCTCTAGATACGCCCGCTCTCTCCATCTCTCTCCTCTAGATACGCCCGCTCTCTCCATCTCTCCTCTAGATACGCCCGCTCTCTCCATCTCTCTCCTCTAGATACGCCCGCTCTCTCCATCTCTCTCCTCTAGATACGCCCGCTCTCTCCATCTCTCCTCTAGATACGCCCGCTCTCTCCATCTCTCCTCTAGATACGCCCGCGCTCTCCATCTCTCCTCTAGATACGCCCGCGCTCTCCATCTCTCCTCTAGATACGCCCGCTCTCTCCATCTCTCTCCTCTAGATACGCCCGCTCTCTCCATCTCTCCTCTAGATACGCCCGCTCTCTCCATCTCTCTCCTCTAGATACGCCAGCTCTCTCCATCTCTCCTCTAGATACGCCCGCTCTCTCCATCTCTCCTCTAGATACGCCCGCTCTCTCCATCTCTCTCCTCTAGATACGCCCGCTCTCTCCATCTCTCTCCTCTAGATACGCCCGCTCTCTCCATCTCTCCTCTAGATACGCCCGCTCTCTCCATCTCTCCTCTAGATACGCCCGCGCTCTCCATCGCTCCTCTAGATACGCCCGCTCTCTCCATCTCTCCTCTAGATACGCCCGCTCTCTCCATCTCTCTCCTCTAGATACGCCCGCTCTCTCCATCTCTCCTCTAGATACGCCCGCTCTCTCCATCTCTTCTCTAGATACGCCCGCTCTCTCCATCTCTCCTCTAGATACGCCCGCTCTCTCCATCTCTTCTCTAGATACGCCCGCTCTCTCCAGCTCTCCTCTAGATACGCCCGTTCTCTCCATCTCTTCTCTAGATACGCCCGCTCTCTCCAGCTCTCCTCTAGATACGCCCGCGCTCTCCATCTCTCTCCTCTAGATACGCCCGCTCTCTCCATCTCTCTCCTCTAGATACGCCCGCTCTCTCCATCTCTTCTCTAGATACGCCCGCTCTCTCCAGCTCTCCTCTAGATACGCCCGCGCTCTCCATCTCTCCTCTAGATACGCCCGCTCTCTCCATCTCTCCTCTAGATACGCCCGCGCTCTCCATCTCTTCTCTAGATACGCCCGCTCTCTCCAGCTCTCCTCTAGATACGCCCGCGCTCTCCATCTCTCCTCTAGATACGCCCGCTCTCTCCATCTCTCCTCTAGATACGCCCGCTCTCTCCATCTCTCCTCTAGATACGCCCGCGCTCTCCATCTCTCCTCTAGATACGCCCGCGCTCTCCATCTCTCCTCTAGATACGCCCGCTCTCTCCATCTCTCCTCTAGATACGCCCGCTCTCTCCATCGCTCCTCTAGATACGCCCGCTCTCTCCATCTCTCCTCTAGATACGCCCGCTCTCTCCATCTCTCTCCTCTAGATACGCCCGCTCTCTCCATCTCTCCTCTAGATACGCCCGCTCTCTCCATCTCTCTCCTCTAGATACGCCCGCTCTCTCCATCTCTCTCCTCTAGATACGCCCGCTCTCTCCATCTCTCCTCTAGATACGCCCGCGCTCTCCATCTCTCCTCTAGATACGCCCGCGCTCTCCATCTCTCCTCTAGATACGCCCGCTCTCTCCATCTCTCTCCTCTAGATACGCCCGCTCTCTCCATCTCTCCTCTAGATACGCCCGCGCTCTCCATCTCTCCTCTAGATACGCCCGCGCTCTCCATCTCTCCTCTAGATACGCCCGCTCTCTCCATCTCTCCTCTAGATACGCCCGCTCTCTCCATCTCTCCTCTAGATACGCCCGCTCTCTCCATCTCTCTCCTCTAGATACGCCCGCTCTCTCCATCTCTCCTCTAGATACGCCCGCTCTCTCCATCTCTCTCCTCTAGATACGCCCGCTCTCTCCATCTCTCTCCTCTAGATACGCCCGCTCTCTCCATCTCTCCTCTAGATACGCCCGCTCTCTCCATCTCTCCTCTAGATACGCCCGCGCTCTCCATCTCTCCTCTAGATACGCCCGCGCTCTCCATCTCTCCTCTAGATACGCCCGCTCTCTCCATCTCTCTCCTCTAGATACGCCCGCTCTCTCCATCTCTCCTCTAGATACGCCCGCTCTCTCCATCTCTCTCCTCTAGATACGCCAGCTCTCTCCATCTCTCCTCTAGATACGCCCGCTCTCTCCATCTCTCCTCTAGATACGCCCGCTCTCTCCATCTCTCTCCTCTAGATACGCCCGCTCTCTCCATCTCTCTCCTCTAGATACGCCCGCTCTCTCCATCTCTCCTCTAGATACGCCCGCTCTCTCCATCTCTCCTCTAGATACGCCCGCGCTCTCCATCGCTCCTCTAGATACGCCCGCTCTCTCCATCTCTCCTCTAGATACGCCCGCTCTCTCCATCTCTCTCCTCTAGATACGCCCGCTCTCTCCATCTCTCCTCTAGATACGCCCGCTCTCTCCATCTCTTCTCTAGATACGCCCGCTCTCTCCATCTCTCCTCTAGATACGCCCGCTCTCTCCATCGCTCCTCTAGATACGCCCGCTCTCTCCATCTCTCCTCTAGATACGCCCGCTCTCTCCATCTCTCTCCTCTAGATACGCCCGCTCTCTCCATCTCTCCTCTAGATACGCCCGCTCTCTCCATCTCTTCTCTAGATACGCCCGCTCTCTCCATCTCTCCTCTAGATACGCCCGCGCTCTCCATCTCTCCTCTAGATACGCCCGCTCTCTCCATCTCTCCTCTAGATACGCCCGCTCTCTCCATCTCTCCTCTAGATACGCCCGCTCTCTCCATCTCTCCTCTAGATACGCCCGCGCTCTCCATCTCTCCTCTAGATACGCCCGCTCTCTCCATCTCTTCTCTAGATACGCCCGCTCTCTCCATCTCTCCTCTAGATACGCCCGCTCTCTCCATCTCTCCTCTAGATACGCCCGCTCTCTCCATCTCTCCTCTAGATACGCCCGCTCTCTCCATCTCTCCTCTAGATACGCCCGCGCTCTCCATCGCTCCTCTAGATACGCCCGCTCTCTCCATCTCTCCTCTAGATACGCCCGCTCTCTCCATCTCTCTCCTCTAGATACGCCCGCTCTCTCCATCTCTCCTCTAGATACGCCCGCGCTCTCCATCTCTTCTCTAGATACGCCCGCTCTCTCCATCTCTCCTCTAGATACGCCTTACTCCTTGATGAAGCTGATGTGATAGGTTCCAGTTCACATTTGATGACTTGGATCTGATTAATCTGCAGCTTCTCATCTTGCAGTAATAACTTAGCGAGTAGCTCATTATCTGCCTCCTAATTACTATGCATTTATGTTAATTACCCCGATATAAATGCGCCTGTTCGCTTCTGTCAGCTCCGGTCACACACTGGTTAAGAGGCCGCACATAATAGCCGGGATATAAATAGTGCGCGTTTCCAAGACAAACTCATTATTCTCGTACAAAGCAGAGATCGGATGATTGACCCCCGGCTTGCACGGGAAGCGCAGCAATGTCGCCTTATTTACTAATAAAGAGAAATCCCCACAGCAACCGACCGGACGCAAAGTAACCTGAAAAGAGCGCTACGTGGGCCTGGCTCTATGTAATATGAGCTAATACGTAACCCCCAGGGATGCGCGTCCTCCGACCTGACACCCCGCAAAATCTGCTGCAATGTGATTAGGACACATCAATGGCCCAGATTTGTCTCCTACTTTGTGTTTCACAGTTTTTGTCAACCATAAAATCCCTAAAATCAATTGCAGCTCTAATGGAGGGTGAAGCATTACCGCGAGCTCCGAAAATAACTCGGCGACCACTCAGGATCGCTCCCCTGAGGAGGGAGATCAGGACACGGGGATATTGTGCAACCGTCCGAGCACAGCCCTGAAGACGCCACAATGGAGACTGTAGAGATGAAGGAGCAAAAAGAGGCATCATGTGATCCTGGCGACATCGTACGACCCGCGAGGAGGATGTATACAGTGTATAAGGGAATATACAGGGTGTAATATAAGGGGATATACAGGGTATGTTATAAGAGGATATACAGGGTCTGATACAAGGGGATATACGGGGTGTGATATAAGGAGATATACGGGGTGTGATATAAGGGGATATACAGTGTATAAGGGGATCTATAGTGTATAAGGAGATATACAGTGTCTTATACAAGGGGATATACAGGGTCTATAAGGAGAGCCAATATAATGTCTGATATATGCAGTGATTTACTGAACCATATAGATACACTGTGATACATAACATGGTACATATAGATACACTGTGATACATAACATGGTACATATAGATACACTGTGATACATAACGTGGTACATATAGATACACTGTGATACATAACGTGGTACATATAGATACACTGTGATACATATCGATACACAGGTGCTGCCTCCAATCAGGGCTGACGTGCTGCAGTTAGTGATGTTGGGATCCGCAGCCTTTTCTGGGAAGATGTATGAAGTACTCGGGGCCCCGGGGACCGCTGAGCGTGACCTAATCCTTCCTGTCAGCCGGAGACATACTGAGCGTAAATGGAGCAGCTCTCTAATATTAGCTCCTGACCCCACCAGAGGCTGACCGCCCCACACCGCAGAGCAGGACCGGGTGACGACCGCCCCACACCGCACAGCAGGACCGGGTGACGACCGCCCCACACCGCAGAGCAGGACCGGGTGACGACCGCCCCACACCGCAGAGCAGGACCGGGTGACGACCGCCCCACACCGCAGAGCAGGACCGGGTGACGACCGCCCCACACCGCAGAGCAGGACCGGGTGACGACCGCCCCACACCGCAGAGCAGGACCGGGTGACGACCGCCCCACACCGCAGAGCAGGACCGGGTGACGACCGCCCCACACCGCAGAGCAGGACCGGGTGACGACCGCCCCACACCGCAGAGCAGGACCGGGTGACGACCGCCCCACACCGCAGAGCAGGACCGGGTGACGACCGCCCCACACCGCAGAGCAGGACCGGGTGACGACCGCCCCACACCGCAGAGCAGGACCGGGTGACGACCGCCCCACACCGCAGAGCAGGACCGGGTGACGACCGCCCCACACCGCAGAGCAGGACCGGGCGACGACCGCCCCACACCGCAGAGCAGGACCGGGCGACGACCGCCCCACACCGCAGAGCAGGACCGGGCGACGACCGCCCCACACCGCAGAGCAGGACCGGGCGACGACCGCCCCACACCGCAGAGCAGGACCGGGCGACGACCGCCCCACACCGCAGAGCATGACCGGGTGACGACCGCCCCACACCGCAGAGCAGGACCGGGTGACGACCGCCCCACACCGCAGAGCAGGACCGGGCGACGACCGCCCCACACCGCAGAGCAGGACCGGGCGACGACCGCCCCACACCGCAGAGCAGGACCGGGTGACGACCGCCCCACACCGCAGAGCAGGACTGGGCGACGACCGCCCCACACCGCAGAGCAGGACCGGGCGACGACCGCCCCACACCGCAGAGCAGGACCGGGCGACGACCGCCCCACACCGCAGAGCAGGATCGGGAAACGACCACCCAACAGCACAGTGAAGGACCGGGTGACGACACTCTGATACAGTCCATATTACCCTCCGATGCAGCACATATATACCATGATACAATATACTGTATATTACCCCAGATAAATCGTATATTACACACCAATACATTGTATACACCCCGATACAGCATATATTACACCCCAATACAGCATATATTACACCCCAATACGTCGTATATTCAACGTGATACAGTGTATATTACACCCCCGATACATCAAATATTACACACTGACACAGCATATATTACACACCAATACAGCGTATATTACACACTGATACAGTGAATATTACACCCCTTGCCGGTGACCCCCCCACACCAGGCCATAGTTATTGGGGATATGCCATTAGACTCCAGTGGTAGAGACGATGTATCCCCCTCCCCCTGTATCCTGGGAATCCCATATACATTAGAGTCCGCAGGCCCCGGATGTGACGGTACAGCAGAGCTCACCCTGCGCTCTCAGCCACAGATTATCCTGTTTCCTGCTCTGACTGATTTACTCTCATCTAGTTGAGTGGAGCCAATTAAAGGGATCTCTCTAATCAGTCAATTATCACAATTCTATTATACTACAACCCCCAACATGGCTGAAGTGCTGGATATGAACGTAATACCAGTCTGTGAGAGACTATATATATAGAGGACTACAACCCCCAACATCAGCCCACCCTGGACATGACAGGACTACTCCTCCTATCCTGCACCCCCTTCCAGGTTCTGGCAGTAATGGCGGCTCGTCTCCTGTGAAGGGCACGGAGTCATCACATCTTTGGGGGGGGGGGGGGTGATGCTTCCTGCGAGGAGATTGGGTTTCTATCATCAATCAATATCCCCTCCTGCGGCTTCGCAGACATCGCCGGCTGCACAGTCTCGCCCCAGGTGGAGCCTCACGTCATTTCCCACAGATTTCTCCCTCGTCGCCCCCTATCAGGGATTTCAGAGATATTTGTAAAATCAGTGAAAACGTTAAAAAAAAAAGAGAGAGGCGTCACCCGCTCCGCACCGCGCCAATCCCTGGACCCCTGGTCACATGATCTATACTGGGAGGCCTGTGATTGGCTGCAGTGATGACGTGGCGCAAGTAAACCGAGCAGAGCGACGGCGGCAGTGGATTGGCGCAATACAGCATCACAACACACAACGTAAGACGGCTGTGATGTCACATACACTCCAAGCCGGCTACACGTGACAGTCACATACACTCCAAACCGGCTACACGTGACAGTCACATACACTCCAAGCCGGCTACACGTGACAGTCACATACACTCCAAACCGGCTACACGTGAGTCACATACACTCCAAACCGGCTACACGTGACAGTCACATACACTCCAAGCCGGCTACACGTGACAGTCACATACACTCCAAACCGGCTACACGTGACAGTCACATACACTCCAAGCCGGCTACACGTGACAGTCACATACACTCCAAACCGGCTACACGTGAGTCACATACACTCCAAACCGGCTACACGTGACAGTCACATACACTCCAAACCGGCTACACGTGACAGTCACATACACTCCAAACCGGCTACACGTGACAGTCACATACACTCCAAACCGGCTACACGTGACAGTCACATACACTCCAAACCGGCTACACGTGACAGTCACATACACTCCAAACCGGCTACACGTGACAGTCACATACACTCCAACCGGCTACACGTGACAGTCACATACACTCCAAACCGGCTACACGTGACAGTCACATACACTCCAAACCGGCTACACGTGACAGTCACATACACTCCAAACCGGCTACACGTGACAGTCACATACACTCCAAACCGGCTACACGTGACAGTCACATACACTCCAAACCGGCTACACGTGACAGTCACATACACTCCAAACCGGCTACACGTGACAGTCACATACACTACAAACCGGCTACACGTGACAGTCACATACACTCCAAACCGGCTACACGTCACAGTCACATACACTCCAAACCGGCTACACGTGACAGTCACATACACTCCAAACCGGCTACACGTGACAGTCACATACACTCCAAACCGGCTACACGTGACAGTCACATACACTCCAAACCGGCTACACGTGACAGTCACATACACTCCAAACCGGCTACACGTGACAGTCACATACAGTCCAAACCGGCTACACGTGACAGTCACATACAGTCCAAACCGGCTACACGTGACAGTCACATACACTCCAAACCGGCTACACGTGACAGTCACATACACTCCAAACCGACTACACGTGACAGTCACATACACTCCAAACCGGCTACACGTGACAGTCACATACACTCCAAACCGGCTACACGTGACAGTCACATACACTCCAAACCGGCTACACGTGACAGTCACATACACTCCAAACCGGCTACACGTGACAGTCACATACACTCCAAACCGGCTACACGTGACAGTCACATACAGTCCAAACCGGCTACACGTGACAGTCACATACACTCCAAACCGACTACACGTGACAGTCACATACACTCCAAACCGGCTACACGTGACAGTCACATACACTCCAAACCGGCTACACGTGACAGTCACATACACTCCAAACCGGCTACACGTGACAGTCACATACACTCCAAACCGGCTACACGTGACAGTCACATACACTCCAAACCGGCTACACGTGACAGTCACATACACTCAGTGGCATAACTACCGGGGTAGCGTCTGCCACAGGGCTTGAGATATTAGGGGTCCGGCGACAGCCGCTACTGCTGCGATTTTTGGTTTTTTTTTCTTAATATGCCGTTACCGGGTGGAGAAACCTATTTACTTACCAATCCTGGCAGGGGCTGGGATCGGTAAGTGACGCCGCACGCCCCACGAGCACTATCATTATACGAGTGGGGGGTTTTCAGACCCCCAAGTATAATGATCGGAAATCGAATGAAAGGGGGAGGGAAGAGAACATAAAAAACAGTGTAACTTACTTCTCCATACTCCAGACAGGCTTAGGGCCTAGATGTGTGACATGCGGACGTCACTAAAGATGGACAACACCACTGAGGACTGCAACGGAACCGGGAATAGGTAAGAGACACTGTTTTTTTATGCTTGTGTCCCCCGGGTCTCCGATTATTATACTCTGGGGTCTGAAAATTGTTCATTATGGGATATAATACTGTGAGCAGGGGCCACTATGGGACATAATACTGTGTGCAGGGACCACTATGGGGGATAATACTGTGTGCAGGGGCCACTATGGGGGATAATACTGTGTGCAGGGGCCACTATGGGGGATAATACAGTGTGCAGGGGCCACTATGGGGGATAATACTGTGTGCAGGGGCCACTATGGGACATAATACTGTGTGCAGGGGCCACTATGGGACATAATACTGTGTGCAGGGGCCACTATGGGACATAATACTGTGTGCAGGGGCCACTATGGGACATAATACTGTGTGCAGGGGCCACTATGGGACATAATACTGTGTGCAGGGACCACTATGGGGCATAATACTGTGTGCAGGGGCCACTATGGGACATAATACTGTGTGCAGGGGCCACTATGGGACATAATACTGTGTGCAGGGGCCACTATGGGACATAATACTGTGTGCAGGGGCCACTATGGGGTATAATACTGTGTGCAGGGGCCACTATGGGGGATAATACTGTGTGCAGGGGCCACTATGGGACATAATACTGTGTGCAGGGGCCACTATGGGACATAATACTGTGTGCAGGGGCCACTATGGGACATAATACTGTGTGCAGGGGCCACTATGGGGGATAATACTGTGTGCAGGGGCCACTATGGGACATAATACTGTGTGCAGGGGCCACTATGGGACATAATACTGTGTGCAGGGGCCACTATGTGACATAATACTGTGTGCAGGGGTCACTATGGGGCATAATACTGTGTGCAGGGGTCACTATGGGGGATAATACTGTGTGCAGGGGCCACTATGGGGGATAATACTGTGTGCAGGGGCCACTATGGGACATAATACTGTGTGCAGGGACCACTATGGGGGATAATACTGTGTGCAGGGGCCACTATGGGACATAATACTGTGTGCAGGGGCCACTATGGGGCATAATACTGTGTGCAGGGGTCACTATGGGACATAATACTGTGTGCAGGGGCCACTATGGGACATAATACTGTGTGCAGGGGCCACTATGGGACATAATACTGTGTGCAGGGGCCACTATGGGGGATAATACTGTGTGCAGGGGTCACTATGGGACATAATACTGTGTGCAGGGGTCACTATGGGACATAATACTGTGTGCAGGGGCCACTATGGGGTATAATACTGTGTGCAGGGGCCACTATGGGGCATAATACTGTGTGCAGGGGTCACTATGGGACATAATACTGTGTGCAGGGGCCACTATGGGACATAATACTGTGTGCAGGGGCCACTATGGGACATAATACTGTGTGCAGGGGCCACTATGGGACATAATACTGTGTGCAGGGGCCACTATGGGACATAATACTGTGTGCAGGGGCCATTATGGGACATAATACTGTGTGCAGGGGCCACTATGGGGCATTATACTGTGTGCAGGGGCCACTATGGGACATAATACTGTGTGCAGGAGCCACTATGGGGGATAATACTGTGTGCAGGGGCCACTATGGGGGATAATACTGTGTGCAGGGGCCACTATGGGGGATAATACTGTGTGCAGGGGCCACTATGGGGGATAATACTGTGTGCAGGGGCCACTATGGGGGATAATACTGTGTGCAGGGGCCACTATGGGGCATAATACTGTGTGCAGGGGTCACTATGGGACATAATACTGTGTGCAGGGGCCACTATGGGACATAATACTGTGTGCAGGGGCCACTATGGGACATAATACTGTGTGCAGGGGCCACTATGGGACATAATACTGTGTGCAGGGGCCACTATGGGACATAATACTGTGTGCAGGGGCCATTATGGGACATAATACTGTGTGCAGGGGCCACTATGGGGCATTATACTGTGTGCAGGGGCCACTATGGGACATAATACTGTGTGCAGGAGCCACTATGGGGGATAATACTGTGTGCAGGGGCCACTATGGGGTATAATACTGTGTGTAGGGGCCACTATGGGACATAATACTGTGTGCAGGGGCCACTATGTGACATAATACTGTGTGCAGGGGTCACTATGGGGCATAATACTGTGTGCAGGGGTCACTATGGGGGATAATACTGTGTGCAGGGGCCACTATGGGGCATAATACTGTGTGCAGGGGCCACTATGGGACATAATACTGTGTGCAGGGGCCACTATGGGGGATAATACTGTGTGCAGGGGCCACTATGGGACATAATACTGTGTGCAGGGGCCACTATGGGGGATAATACTGTGTGCAGGGGCCACTATGGGGGATAATACTGTGTGCAGGGGCCACTATGGGGTATAATACTGTGTGCAGGGGCCACTATGGGACATAATACTGTGTGCAGGGCCCACTATGGGACATAATACTGTGTGCAGGGGCCACTATGGGACATAATACTGTGTGCAGGGGCCACTATGGGACATAATACTGTGTGCAGGGGCCACTATGTGACATAATACTGTGTGCAGGGGCCACTATGGGACATAATACTGTGTGCAGGGGCCACTATGTGACAAAATACTGTGTGCAGGGGCCACTATGGGGGATAATACTGTGTACAGGGGTCACTATGGGACATAATACTGTGTGCAGGGGCCACTATGGGTTATAATACTGTGTGCAGGGGCCACTATGGGGGATAATACTGTGTGCAGGGGCCACTATGGGACATAATACTGTGTGCAGGGACCACTATGGGGGATAATACTGTGTGCAGGGGCCACTATGGGACATAATACTGTGTGCAGGGGCCACTATGGGGCATAATACTGTGTGCAGGGGTCACTATGGGACATAATACTGTGTGCAGGGGCCACTATGGGGCATAATACTGTGTGCAGGGGTCACTATGGGACATAATACTGTGTGCAGGGGTCACTATGGGACATAATACTGTGTGCAGGGGCCACTATGGGACATAATACTGTGTGCAGGGGCCACTATGGGACATAATACTGTGTGCAGGGGCCACTATGGGACATAATACTGTGTGCAGGGGCCACTATGGGACATAATACTGTGTGCAGGGGCCATTATGGGACATAATACTGCGTGCAGGGGCCACTATGGGGCATTATACTGTGTGCAGGGGCCACTATGGGACATAATACTGTGTGCAGGAGCCACTATGGGGGATAATACTGTGTGCAGGGGCCACTATGGGGTATAATACTGTGTGTAGGGGCCACTATGGGACATAATACTGTGTGCAGGGGCCACTATGGGGGATAATACTGTGTGCAGGGGTCACTATGGGGGATAATACTGTGTACAGGGACCACTATGGGGCATAATACTGTGTGCAGGGGCCACTATGGGGTATAATACTGTGTGCAGGGGCCACTATGGGACATAATACTGTGTGCAGGGGCCACTATGGGACATAATACTGTGTGCAGGGGCCACTATGGGGCATAATACTGTGTGCAGGGGCCACTATGGGACATAATACTGTGTGCAGGGGCCACTATGGGGGATAATACTGTGTGCAGGGGCCACTATGGGACATAATACTGTGTGCAGGGGCCACTATGGGACATAATACTGTGTGCAGGGGCCACTATGGGACATAATACTGTGTGCAGGGGCCACTATGGGACATAATACTGTATGCAGGGGCCACTATGGGACATAATACTGTGTGCAGGGGCCACTATGAGCATAATAGAGCGCGCAGGAATGCGAGGGGGGCATGTCAAAAGCTCGCCACGGGCCCCGCCATACCTATTTACGCCACACGTGACAGTCACATACATTACAAAGAGAAGACAGGTATAAGACAGACAGGTACAGAAAAAGTGACTGTTACCACGAGACCCTCTGCTCCCTACAGTCCCTACTACCCACACAGTCCATAACTGTAGGGACAGCAAAATGTGAAGAATATGACGCCTGCCCTTGGAGACGGCTGTGACCCCGCACCATGGTTAGAGCACCCACAATGCACTGCTCTCTGCAAATTCAAACCAGCAGGGCTGTAAATGCAGCTCTGGATGTAACTGGAGAAGATATTAGTGAAGGCTGAGGAAAGAGTCTGAGATCTACTGCAGTCAGAACACAACCTGATGGGGGCATCAAAGCTACTGAGCGGGCGGGCGGGGCAAGCGATAAGCGGCGCCGTCAGAATAAAATATAATAGAAGAGATTACATTGGAGACCTCCAAAATATCCAGTAAAAGATGCAGAGACCCCCACCCTATAGCGAGAGACAGCCCGACAGCTGGAGCCTAATGCCCCGAATCCCCCGCTGTGTAATCAGAATGACAGAGGGGGTATATGTATGGGGGGCGGAGAGAGGCCGACTGTAGGACAGGGGAATACAATCTATTACTATCTGCTATCAGCCATGTCAGGAGAGGAGAGGCCGACTGTAGGACAGGAGAATACAATCTATTACTATCTGTTATCAGCCATGTCAGGAGAGGAGAGGCCGACTGTAGGACAGGGGAATACAATCTATTACTATCTGTTATCAGCCATGTCAGGAGAGGAGAGGCCGACTGTAGGACAGGAGAATACAATCTATTACTATCGGTTATCAGCCATGTCAGGAGAGGAGAGGCCGACTGTAGGACAGGAGAATACAATCTATTACTATCTGTTATCAGCCATGTCAGGAGAGGAGAGGCCGACTGTAGGACAGGAGAATACAATCTATTACTATCTGTTATCAGCCATGTCAGGAGAGGAGAGGCCGACTGTAGGACAGGGGAATACAATCTATTACTATCTGTTATCAGCCATGTCAGGAGAGGAGAGGCCGACTGTAGGACAGGGGAATACAATCTATTACTATCTGTTATCAGCCATGTCAGGAGAGGAGAGGCCGACTGTAGGACAGGGGAATACAATCTATTACTATCTGTTATCAGCCATGTCAGGAGAGGAGAGGCCGACTGTAGGACAGGGGAATACAATCTATTACTATCTGTTATCAGCCATGTCAGGAGAGGAGAGGCCGACTGTAGGACAGGGGAATACAATCTATTACTATCTGTTATCAGCCATGTCAGGAGAGGAGAGGCCGACTGTAGGACAGGGGAATACAATCTATTACTATCTGTTATCAGCCATGTCAGGAGAGGAGAGGCCGACTGTAGGACAGGGGAATACAATCTATTACTATCTGTTATCAGCCATGTCAGGAGAGGAGAGGCCGACTGTAGGACAGGGGAATACAATCTATTACTATCTGTTATCAGCCATGTCAGGAGAGGAGAGGCCGACTGTAGGACAGGGGAATACAATCTATTACTATCTGTTATCAGCCATGTCAGGAGAGGAGAGGCCGACTGTAGGACAGGGGAATACAATCTATTACTATCTGTTATCAGCCATGTCAGGAGAGGAGAGGCCGACTGTAGGACAGGGGAATACAATCTATTACTATCTGTTATCAGCCATGTCAGGAGAGGAGAGGCCGACTGTAGGACAGGGGAATACAATCTATTACTATCTGTTATCAGCCATGTCAGGAGAGGAGAGGCCGACTGTAGGACAGGGGAATACAATCTATTACTATCTGTTATCAGCCATGTCAGGAGAGGAGAGGCCGACTGTAGGACAGGGGAATACAATCTATTACTATCTGTTATCAGCCATGTCAGGAGAGGAGAGGCCGACTGTAGGACAGGGGAATACAATCTATTACTATCTGTTATCAGCCATGTCAGGAGAGGCCGACTGTAGGGCAGGGGAATACAATCTATTACTATCTGTTATCAGCCATGTCAGGAGAGGAGAGGCCGACTGTAGGACAGGGGAATACAATCTATTACTATCTGTTATCAGCCATGTCAGGAGAGGAGAGGCCGACTGTAGGACAGGAGAATACAATCTATTACTATCTGTTATCAGCCATGTCAGGAGAGGCCGACTGTAGGACAGGGGAATACAATCTATTACTATCTGTTATCAGCCATGTCAGGAGAGGGGAGGCCGACTGTAGGACAGGGGAATACAATCTATTACTATCTGCTATCAGCCATGTCAGGAGAGGAGAGGCCGACTGTAGGACAGGGGAATACAATCTATTACTATCTGGTATCAGCCATGTCAGGAGAGGAGAGGCCGACTGTAGGACAGGAGAATACAATCTATTACTATCTGTTATCAGCCATGTCAGGAGAGGAGAGGCCGACTGTAGGACAGGAGAATACAATCTATTACTATCTGTTATCAGCCATGTCAGGAGAGGCCGACTGTAGGACAGGGGAATACAATCTATTACTATCTGTTATCAGCCATGTCAAGAGAGGAGAGGCCGACTGTAGGACAGGAGAATACAATCTATTACTATCTGTTATCAGCCATGTCAGGAGGGGAGAGGCCGACTGTAGGACAGGGGAATACAATCTATTACTATCTGTTGATGAGACAAATGCCAACAAACAATGCAACTTAGTAAAAGTCTTTAATCATAAAGGAGCAGGGTGGTGGTGTAAAGTATGGGGGGAGGACCCTAATGGGGCAGGGATGACACTGCAGGAAATAAATAACCAGTATCAGTGAGTACAGGATTTCTGTAGGATTTCTATGGCCTGAGCCAGACATTACAGTTCTTCTAGTCTGCACAGAACTACAACTCCCATCATGCAGATTGCCAGTGTAGTTTCATATCTAGGTCATCGCTCTTCAGACAGTGTGAGGGATACGAGATGTCCGGACCCCTTGAGATCCTCCGATTATCCATCGCTCTGATTACAGAAGTCGCCTGAAATTGGTTTCTGTACAGAGAAAGAACATTTCCAATTCCTTTGCCGTTTTCTAATCCGCGCTCTCACGCTGAGAGAACGCGCGCTCTATCATTATGCTCCATTGGGTAACAGCGACTGGAGAGAACGGCAGAAGAACGCAGAGAATTGTGTAGAAAAGGCAAGAAGTGTCTGACCTTGTGTGACCACCGGACTGGATGATACCAGAGAGCAACAGCAAACTGTGCAAACAAAATACTGACTATCCGTATACTAGAGAGCGGTGACATCACTGAGAATACAGCCTATCCGTATACTAGAGAGCGGTGACATCACTGAGAATACAGCCTATCCGTATACTAGAGAGCAGTGACATCACTGAGAATACAGCCTATCCGTATACTAGAGAGCGGTGACATCACTGAGAATACAGCCTATCCATATACTAGAGAGCAGTGACATCACTGAGAATACAGCCTATCCGTATACTAGAGAGCAGCGGTGACATCACTGAGAATACAGCCTATCCGTATACTAGAGAGCGGTGACATCACTGAGAATACAGCCTATCCGTATACTAGAGAGCGGTGACATCACTGAGAATACAGCCTATCCGTATACTAGAGAGCAGTGACATCACTGAGAATACAGCCTATCCGTATACTAGAGAGCGGTGACATCACTGAGAATACAGCCTATCCGTATACTAGAGAGCGGTGACATCACTGAGAATACAGCCTATCCGTATACTAGAGAGCGGTAACATCACTGAGAATACAGCCTATCCGTATACTAGAGAGCGGTGACATCACTGAGAATACAGCCTATCCGTATACTAGAGAGCGGTGACATCACTGAGAATACAGCCTATCCGTATACTAGAGAGCGGTGACATCACTGAGAATACAGCCTATCCGTATACTAGAGAGCAGTGACATCACTGAGAATACAGCCTATCCGTATACTAGAGAGCAGTGACATCACTGAGAATACAGCCTATCCGTATACTAGAGAGCAGTGACATCACTGAGAATACAGCCTATCCGTATACTAGAGAGCGGTGACATCACTGAGAATACAGCCTATCCATATACTAGAGAGCGGTGACATCACTGAGAATACAGCCTAGCCGTATACTAGAGAGCGGTGACATCACTGAGAATACAGCCTATCCGTATACTAGAGAGCAGCGGTGACATCACTGAGAATACAGCCTATCCGTATACTAGAGAGCAGCGGTGACATCACTGAGAATACAGCCTATCCGTATACTAGAGAGCGGTGACATCACTGAGAATACAGCCTATCCGTATACTAGAGAGCAGTGACATCACTGAGAATACAGCCTATCCGTATACTAGAGAGCGGTGACATCACTGAGAATACAGCCTATCCGTATACTAGAGAGCGGTGACATCACTGAGAATACAGCCTATCCGTATACTAGAGAGCGGTGACATCACTGAGAATACAGCCTATCCATATACTAGAGAGCGGTGACATCACTGAGAATACAGCCTATCCGTATACTAGAGAGCAGTGACATCACTGAGAATACAGCCTATCCGTATACTAGAGATCAGCGGTGACATCACTGAGAATACAGCCTATCCGTATACTAGAGATCAGCGGTGACATCACTGAGAATACAGCCTATCCGTATACTAGAGACCAGTGACATCACTGAGAATACAGCCTATCCGTATACTAGAGAGCGGTGACATCACTGAGAATACAGCCTATCCGTATACTAGAGAGCGGTGACATCACTGAGAATACAGCCTATCCGTATACTAGAGAGCGGTGACATCACTGAGAATACAGCCTATCCATATACTAGAGAGCAGTGACATCACTGAGAATACAGCCTATCCGTATACTAGAGAGCGGTGACATCACTGAGAATACAGCCTATCCGTATACTAGAGAGCAGTGACATCACTGAGAATACAGCCTATCCGTATACTAGAGAGCAGTGACATCACTGAGAATACAGCCTATCCGTATACTAGAGAGCAGTGACATCACTGAGAATACAGCCTATCCGTATACTAGAGAGCAGCGGTGACATCACTGAGAATACAGCCTATCCGTATACTAGAGAGCGGTGACATCACTGAGAATACAGCCTATCCGTATACTAGAGAGCGGTGACATCACTGAGAATACAGCCTATCCGTATACTAGAGAGCAGTGACATCACTGAGAATACAGCCTATCCGTATACTAGAGAGCTGTGACATCACTGAGAATACAGCCTATCCGTATACTAGAGAGCTGTGACATCACTGAGAATACAGCCTATCCGTATACTAGAGAGCGGTGACATCACTGAGAATACAGCCTATCCGTATACTAGAGAGCAGTGACATCACTGAGAATACAGCCTATCCGTATACTAGAGAGCAGTGACATCACTGAGAATACAGCCTATCCGTATACTAGAGAGCAGTGACATCACTGAGAATACAGCCTATCCGTATACTAGAGAGCAGTGACATCACTGAGAATACAGCCTATCCGTATACTAGAGAGCGGTGACATCACTGAGAATACAGCCTATCCGTATACTAGAGAGCTGTGACATCACTGAGAATACAGCCTATCCGTATACTAGAGAGCTGTGACATCACTGAGAATACAGCCTATCCGTATACTAGAGAGCAGTGACATCACTGAGAATACAGCCTATCCGTATACTAGAGAGCAGTGACATCACTGAGAATACAGCCTATCCGTATACTAGAGAGCGGTAACATCACTGAGAATACAGCCTATCCATATACTAGAGAGCGGTGACATCACTGAGAATACAGCCTATCCGTATACTAGAGAGCGGTGACATCACTGAGAATACAGCCTATCCGTATACTAGAGAGCGGTGACATCACTGAGAATACAGCCTATCCGTATACTAGAGAGCAGTGACATCACTGAGAATACAGCCCTATCCGTATACTAGAGAGCAGTGACATCACTGAGAATACAGCCTATCCGTATACTAGAGAGCAGTGACATCACTGAGAATACAGCCTATCCGTATACTAGAGAGCGGTGACATCACTGAGAATACAGCCTTATCCATATACTAGAGAGCGGTGACATCACTGAGAATACAGCCTAGCCGTATACTAGAGAGCGGTGACATCACTGAGAATACAGCCTATCCGTATACTAGAGAGCAGCGGTGACATCACTGAGAATACAGCCTATCCGTATACTAGAGAGCAGCGGTGACATCACTGAGAATACAGCCTATCCGTATACTAGAGAGCAGCGGTGACATCACTGAGAATACAGCCTATCCGTATACTAGAGAGCAGTGACATCACTGAGAATACAGCCTATCCGTATACTAGAGAGCGGTGACATCACTGAGAATACAGCCTATCCGTATACTAGAGAGCGGTGACATCACTGAGAATACAGCCTATCCGTATACTAGAGAGCGGTGACATCACTGAGAATACAGCCTATCCATATACTAGAGAGCGGTGACATCACTGAGAATACAGCCTATCCGTATACTAGAGATCAGCGGTGACATCACTGAGAATACAGCCTATCCGTATACTAGAGATCAGCGGTGACATCACTGAGAATACAGCCTATCCGTATACTAGAGAGCGGTGACATCACTGAGAATACAGCCTATCTATATACTAGAGAGTGGTGACATCACTGAGAATACAGCCTATCCGTATACTAGAGACCAGTGACATCACTGAGAATACAGCCTATCCGTATACTAGAGAGCGGTGACATCACTGAGAATACAGCCTATCCGTATACTAGAGAGCGGTGACATCACTGAGAATACAGCCTATCCGTATACTAGAGAGCGGTGACATCACTGAGAATACAGCCTATCCATATACTAGAGAGCAGTGACATCACTGAGAATACAGCCTATCCGTATACTAGAGAGCAGTGACATCACTGAGAATACAGCCTATGTATATACTAGAGAGCAGTGACATCACTGAGAATACAGCCTATCCGTATACTAGAGAGCAGTGACATCACTGAGAATACAGCCTATCCGTATACTAGAGAGCAGTGACATCACTGAGAATACAGCCTATCCGTATACTAGAGAGCAGTGACATCACTGAGAATACAGCCTATCCGTATACTAGAGAGCGGTGACATCACTGAGAATACAGCCTATCCGTATACTAGAGAGCAGTGACATCACTGAGAATACAGCCTATCCGTATACTAGAGAGCTGTGACATCACTGAGAATACAGCCTATCCGTATACTAGAGAGCTGTGACATCACTGAGAATACAGCCTATCCGTATACTAGAGAGCGGTGACATCACTGAGAATACAGCCTATCCGTATACTAGAGAGCAGTGACATCACTGAGAATACAGCCTATCCGTATACTAGAGAGCAGTGACATCACTGAGAATACAGCCTATCCGTATACTAGAGAGCAGTGACATCACTGAGAATACAGCCTATCCGTATACTAGAGAGCAGTGACATCACTGAGAATACAGCCTATCCGTATACTAGAGAGCGGTGACATCACTGAGAATACAGCCTATCCGTATACTAGAGAGCTGTGACATCACTGAGAATACAGCCTATCCGTATACTAGAGAGCTGTGACATCACTGAGAATACAGCCTATCCGTATACTAGAGAGCAGTGACATCACTGAGAATACAGCCTATCCGTATACTAGAGAGCAGTGACATCACTGAGAATACAGCCTAGCCATATACTAGAGAGCGGTGACATCACTGAGAATACAGCCTATCCGTATACTAGAGAGCGGTGACATCACTGAGAATACAGCCTATCCGTATACTAGAGAGCAGTGACATCACTGAGAATACAGCCTATCCGTATACTAGAGACTAGACTAGATACTGAGTACTAAACATCATCCAAAGTAATTTCTTAATAAACGTTACCCATATTATTGATGATACAACTACAAGTCCCAGCTGTTTTCTTGGCTGTCAGTGAGTAGCAGCTAGTAATGGACGCTGGGAGTTGTAGTCAGATGAGCGGTGTTACTCTGGGTAATTTGCAGATTCTTATTTTGCGTTGCTGTGACACAAACTTTCTCACTGTCAAACCCGATTCACACCCTGATCACGGAACAGCCGCCTCCACCTGTGACAAGTGACACCAGCGACATGAGATCAGCGGTGACCTGGCAGCCGAGTGTAAGAGGGTCCTGGAAGCAGAACCAGTGAGTATGGTAGATACGGTGTAGTATAGTGTTATATAGTATATATATATATATATATATATATATATATATATATATATATATATTTATGCAGTACAGTGTTGTGTAGTATATATGGTGTTGTCCTCTGTAGTACATATGGTTAGTATATAAAGTGTAGAGTTGTATATTATTTATGTTGTAGTACTGTATAGTATATAGGGTGTATTGTTGTGTAGTGTATACAGTGTAGTTCTATATAGTATTTATGGTGAAGGGTAGTATAGTGTATACAGTGTCGTTTTGTTCAGTATAAACAGTGTAGTGTTATATACAGTATTATTTATGGTGTAGTGTTGTACAGTACATACAGCGATGGGTAGGGTTGTGTAATATGATACATACAGTGTTGTGTAGAGTTGAGTAGTATATACAGTCTCATGTTATATAGCATATATACAGTGTAGTGTTGTATGTACGGTGCACTCTAGTGTTTTATAGTACACACAGTGTAATGAGTAGCAAATATACGGTGTATTGTAGTATAGTAGATATATTGTGACCTAGTGTGGTGTATGTTGTGTATCCCCCCCCCTCCCGGTGTTGTGTTGTGTATCTCCCCCCCCCCTCGGTGTAATGTTGTGTATCCCCCCCCCCCCCCCCGGGGTACTGTTGTATACCCCACCCCGTGTAATATTGTGTATCCCCCCCTCTCTCCCGGTGTAATGTTGTGTATCCCCCCCCCCCCTCCCCTCCCGGTATAGTGTTGTGTATCCCCCCCTCCCCTCCCCTCCGGTATAGTGTTGTGTATCCCCCCTCCCCTCCCCTCCCGGTATAGTGTTGTGTATACCCCCCTCCCTCCCCTCCCGGTATAGTGTTGTGTATCCCCCCCTCCCCTCCCCGGTATAGTGTTGTGTATCCCCCCTCCCTCCCCTCCCCGGTATAAGTGTTGTGTATCCCCCCCCCCCTCCCCTCCGGTATAATGTTGTGTATCCCCCCCCCCCCTCCCCTCCCCGGTATAGATGTCGTTGTGTATCCCCCCCCCCTCCCCCTCCCGGTATATGTTGTGTATCCCCCCCCCCTCCCCTCCCGGTATAATGTTGTGTATCCCCCCCCCTCCCCTCCCGGTATATGTTGTGTATCCCCCCCCCTCCCCCTCCCGGTATAATGTTGTGTATCCCCCCCCCTCCCCTCCCGGTATAATGTTGTGTATCCCCCCCCTCCCCTCCCGGTATAATGTTGTGTATCCCCCCCCTCCCCTCCCGGTATAATGTTGGTGTATCCCCCCCCTCCCCTCCCGGTATAATGTTGTGTATCCCCCCCCTCCCCTCCCGGTATAATGTTGTGTATCCCCCCCTCCCCTCCGGTATAATGTTGTGTATCCCCCCCCTCCCCTCCCGGTATAATGTTGTGTATCCCCCCCCTCCCCCTCCCGGTATAATGTTGTGTATCCCCCCCCCTCCCCCTCCCGGTATAATGTTGTGTATCCCCCCCCTCCCTCCCGGTATAATGTTGTGTATCCCCCCCCCTCCCGGTATAATGTTGTGTATCCCCCCCCCTCCGTATAATGTTGTGTATCCCCCCCCCTCCCGGTATAATGTTGTGTATCCCCCCCCCCTCCCGGTATAATGTTGTGTATCCCCCCCCCTCCCGGTATAATGTTGTGTATCTCTCTCCCCCTCCCGGTGTTGTGCTGTGCCGCCACATTCCTGCACTCTCTCCCCGCTCCTCCCGGTGTTGTATTCCGGTCACGTCCGGTGCGGTCGGTCGCTGCTGTTACACTGTCTCTCTCCCTCCTTGCACCGGATACAATGTAGCTGTGCCGCCCGCAGGCTGAGGGCCCCGGAGCTGACACTCACCCACTCCGTATTTCTCCTCTTCACTTGCGCTCCACATCGTCCCGGCCGCCCGCGGGTCAGATCACATCGCCCGGAGCAGGAGCGGCGTCACCCGGACTGGCGAGCAGCGGAGGGCCCCAGGAGCGCCAGGGGGGCCCGGAAAGCCGCATGTCCTCCGCGGTGTGTATACGCTGATACTGGGAGATGATGAAGCGACAGCAGCGGGAGGAGGAGGAGAGAAGAGGACGGGAGGGGAGGGGGAGGAGGAGGAGGAAGGACCGAGGCTACACACTGCCCGGTACACGGAGATCCGGGTATATATATATATATTATATATATATATATATATATATATATATATATATATATATACTGACAGGTACAGGGGAGATACGGGGTATATATACTGACAGGTACACGGAGATATGGGGGTATATATACTGCCCGGTACACGGGAGATACGGGGTATATATACTGCCCGGTACACGGGAGATACGGGGTATATATACTGCCCGGTACACGGGAGATACGGGGTATATATCTATATATTATATATATATACTGCCCGGTACACGGGAGATACGGGGTATATATACTGCCCGGTACACGGAGATACGGGGGTATATATATATATATATATATATATACTGCCGGTACACGGAGATCCGGGGTATATATATATATATATATATATATATATATATACTGACAGGTACAGGGGAGATACGGGGTATATATACTGCCCGGTACACGGAGAGATACGGGGTATATATACTGACAGGTACAGGGAGATACGGGGTATATATACTGACAGGTACAAGGAGATACGGGGTATATATACTGCCCGGTACACGGGAGATACGGGGTATATATACTGCCCGGTACACGGAGAGATACGGGGTATATATACTGCCCGGTACACGGAGATCCGGGGTATATATATATATATATATATATATACTGACAGGTAAGGGAGATACGGGGTATACTGACAGGTACAGGGGAGATACGGGGATATATATAACTGCCCGATACACGGAGAGATACGGGGTATATATACTGACAGGTACAGGGAGATACGGGGTATATATACTGCCCGGTACACGGAGAGATACGGGGTATATATACTGACAGGTACAGGGAGATACGGGGTATATATACTGACAGGTACAAGGAGATACGGGGTATATATACTGCCCGGTACACGGAGAGATACGGGGTATATATACTGACAGGTACAGGGAGATACGGGGTATATATACTGACAGGTACACGGAGATATGGGGTATATATACTGCCCGGTACACGGGAGATACGGGGTATATATACTGCCCGGTACACGGGAGATACGGGGTATATATACTGCCCGGTGCACGGAGATCCGGGGTATATATATATATATATATATATATATATATATATACTGACAGGTACAGGGGAGATACGGGGTATATATACTGACAGGTACAGGGGAGATACGGGGTATATATACTGACAGGTACAGGGAGATACGGGGTATATATACTGCCCGGTACACGGGAGATACGGGGTATATATACTGCCCGGTACACGGAGAGATACGGGGTATATATACTGCCCGGTACACGGAGATCCGGGGTATATATATATATATATATATATATATATATATACTGACAGGTACAGGGAGATACGGGGTATATATACTGCCCGGTACACGGAGAGATACGGGGTATATATACTGACAGGTACAGGGAGATACGGGGTATATATACTGCCCGGTACACGGAGAGATACGGGGTATATATACTGACAGGTACAGGGAGATACGGGGTATATATACTGACAGGTACACGGAGATATGGGGTATATATACTGCCCGGTACACGGGAGATACGGGGTATATATACTGCCCGGTACACGGGAGATACGGGGTATATATACTGCCCAGTACACGGAGATCCGGGGTATATATATATATATATATATATATATACTGACAGGTACAGGGGAGATACGGGGTATATATACTGCCCGGTACACGGAGAGATACGGGGTATATATACTGACAGGTACACGGAGATATGGGGTATATATACTGCCCGGTACACGGGAGATACGGGGTATATATACTGCCCGGTACACGGGAGATACGGGGTATATATACTGCCCGGTACACGGAGATCCGGGGTATATATATATATATATATATATATATATATACTGACAGGTACAGGGGAGATACGGGGTATATATACTGCCCGGTACACGGAGAGATACGGGGTATATATACTGCCCGGTACACGGGAGATACGGGGTATATATACTGACAGGTACAGGGAGAGATACGGGGTATATATACTGCCCGGTACACGGGAGATACGGGGTATATATATATATATATATATATACTGACAGGTACAGGGGAGATACGGGGTATATATACTGCCCGGTACACGGGAGATACGGGGTATATATACTACAGGTACACGGAGATACGGGGTATATATATATATATATATATATACTGCCCGGTACACGGGAGATACGGGGTATATATACTGCCCGGTACACGGAGAGATACGGGGTATATATACAGACAGGTACAGGGGAGATACGGGGTATACTGTATAATATATACTCCTGTACTATATATAATACACTCTCACATACTATATATAATATATGCTCCTGTACTATATATAATACACTCTCTCACATACTATATATAATATATACTCCTGTACTATATATAATACACTCTCACATACTATATATAATATATACTCCTGTACTATATATAATATATACTCTTGTACTATATATAATATATGCTCCTGTACTATATATAATACACTCTCTCACATACTATATATAATATATACTCCTGTACTATATATAATATATACTCTTGTACTATATATAATATATGCTCCTGTACTATATATAATACACTCTCTCACATACTATATATAATATATACTCCTGTACTATATATAATATATACTCTTGTACTATATATAATATATGCTCCTGTACTATATATAATACACTCTCTCACATACTATATATAATATATACTCCTGTACTATATATAATATATACTCTTGTACTATATATAATATATGCTCCTGTACTATATATAATACACTCTCTCACATACTATATATAATATATACTCCTGTACTATATATAATATATACTCTTGTACTATATATAATACACTCTCTCACATACTATATATAATATATACTCCTGTACTATATATAATATATGCTCCTGTACTATATATAATACACTCTCTCACATACTATATATAATATATACTCCTGTACTATATATAATATATACTCCTGTACTATATATAATACTCACACATACTATATATAATATATACTCCTGTACTATATATAATACTCTCTCAGATACTATATATAATATATACTCCTGTACTATATATAATACACTCTCTCAGATACTATATATAATATATACTCCTGTACTATATATAATACTCTCACACATACTATATATAATATATACTCCTGTACTATATATAATACTCTCACACATACTATATATAATATATACTCCTGTACTATATATAATATATACTCCTGTACTATATATAATACTCTCACACATACTATATATAATATATACTCCTGTACTATATATAATATATACTCCTGTACTATATATAATATATACTCCTGTACTATATATAATACTCACACATACTATATATAATATATACTCCTGTACTATATATAATACTCTCACACATACTATATATAATATATACTCCTGTACTATATATAATACTCTCACACATACTATATATAATATATACTCCTGTACTATATATAATACTCACACATACTATATATAATATATACTCCTGTACTATATATAATACACTCTCTCACATACTATATATAATATATACTCCTGTAGTATATATAATATATACTCCTGTACTATATATAATACTCTCACACATACTATATATAATATATACTCCTGTACTATATATAATACTCACACATACTATATATAATATATACTCCTGTACTATATATAATACTCTCTCAGATACTATATATAATATATTCTCCTGTACTATATATAATATATACTCCTGTACTATATATAATACTCTCACACATACTATATATAATATATACTCCTGTACTATATATAATACTCACACATACTATATATAATATATACTCCTGTACTATATATAATACTCTCACACATACTATATATAATATATACTCCTGTACTATATATAATACTCTCACACATACTATATATAATATATACTCCTGTACTATATATAATACTCTCTCCCATACTATATATAATATATACTCCTGTACTATATATAATACTCTCTCCCATACTATATATAATATATACTCCTGTACTATATATAATACTCTCTCCCATACTATATATAATATATACTCCTGTACTATATATAATACTCTCTCCCATACTATATATAATATATACTCCTGTACTATATATAATACTCACACATACTATATATAATATATACTCCTGTACTATATATAATACTCTCACACATACTGTATATAATATATACTCCTGTACTATATATAATACTCTCACACATACTATATATAATATATACTCCTGTACTATATATAATACTCGCACATACTATATGTAATATATACTCCTGTACTATATATAATATATACTCCTGTACTATATATAATACTCTCTCAGATACTATATATAATATATACTCCTGTACTATATATAATACACTCTCAGATACTATATATAATATATACTCCTGTACTATATATAATACTCTCTCCCATACTATATATAATATATACTCCTGTACTATATATAATACTCTCTCCCATACTATATATAATATATACTCCTGTACTATATATAATACTCTCTCCCATACTATATATAATATATACTCCTGTACTATATATAATACTCTCTCCCATACTATATATAATATATACTCCTGTACTATATATAATACTCACACATACTATATATAATATATACTCCTGTACTATATATAATACTCTCACACATACTGTATATAATATATACTCCTGTACTATATATAATACTCACACATACTATATATAATATATACTCCTGTACTATATATAATACTCTCTCAGATACTATATATAATATATACTCCTGTACTATATATAATACACTCTCAGATACTATATATAATATATACTCCTGTACTATATATAATACTCTCACACATACTATATATAATATATACTCCTGTACTATATATAATACTCTCACACATACTATATATAATATATACTCCTGTACTATATATAATACTCTCACACATACTATATATAATATATACTCCTGTACTATATATAATACTCTCACACATACTGTATATAATATATACTCCTGTACTATATATAATACTCTCACACATACTATATATAATATATACTCCTGTACTATATATAATACTCACACATACTATATATAATATATACTCCTGTACTATATATAATACTCTCTCAGATACTATATATAATATATACTCCTGTACTATATATAATACACTCTCAGATACTATATATAATATATACTCCTGTACTATATATAATACTCTCACACATACTATATATAATATATACTCCTGTACTATATATAATACTCTCACACATACTATATATAATATATACTCCTGTACTATATATAATACTCTCTCCCATACTATATATAATATATACGCCCCTCCTGTGTTCTCTGTGGTTCTCAGGACTTGTCGCTGTCCTCGGTCCTGAAGTCTTTCCTGTCTTGTCCTGAGTTGTGACCTGACTGTCAGACATTACAGAGCGGGGCCCTTACTGCAGAGAATCCTTCCCGGGGCCCTCAGCTCAGTGTAGGAGGTTTCTACAAACTGAAGCATCTGCCGCATATAGTCACGTCCAACGTCTGCTCGTGGGTCCCGCAGGATCGTCACATGTTGTATTGGATTCTGTTCACATTGGCCTTTCCTTCCCTGGGTTTGTCCTGGTCACTGCCGCATCCTCCACCTCCTTTCATTTATGGTCGGGTCATGTTTTCTGCCCATGTGAACACTGCCCTACATCTCTGCTCCTTATGTTACACTGAACGGTGATGTCAGAGATCCTGAACTGACACAAAGCGACAAAGTGGCAGCGTGTGATGGACAAAACCGCCAGCTTAGTAATAATGTTGCAGATTGTATAGGATGGCACCTGAATGTTATATGTAATAGGCTGTGCTGTGTCACCCCCTAGTGGTCACAGACCGATCTGCGCCACAGACAGCACTCGTACAGCTGCAGCCATGTTCTTTCATCCTCTGCGTGGGTGAGGCGCAGGCCTGATCTATGTGCTGACATGTCCATAGGCTGACACTGCTTTATAGCGCACATTTATTTGCCAGGACTCTCCTGAGTGACAAGCACGAGTCCAGTCTACAGAAAGGGCCGAGTTTGTGGAAGTTCCAGTTTTTAGTGGGCGTTTCCAGGGCTGCTAATATAGTCACAGAGGCGGAGCTTACATGTCAGAAATATTGGCAATTATGGGAAATTCACCAGCTTTGCATCGGCAGCCTGTACAGGAACGAATGGTGTGCAGAGTACAGCGCCCCCTGGAACCGCGGAGTCACATGGCGCGGCACAGCCAGTCAGCAGCTCTCTATAGGATCATGTGGCAGAGTCTGGAGTCACATGACGTGTCACATGACCCCTCTCAGCCAGGCAGCTGCTCTCTATAGGATCATGTGACAGAGTCTGGAGTCACATGACATGTCACATGACCCCCTCTCAGCCAGTCAGCAGCTCCCTATAGGATCATGTGGCAGAGTCTGGAGTCACATGACATGTCACATGACCCCCTCTCAGCCAGTCAGCAGCTCCCTATAGGATCATGTGACAGAGTCTGGAGTCACATGACATGTCACATGACCCCCTCTCAGCCAGTCAGCAGCTCCCTATAGGATCATGTGGCAGAGTCTGGAGTCACATGACGTGTCACATGACCCCTCTCAGCCAGTCAGCAGCTCCCTATAGGATCATGTGGCAGAGTCTGGAGTCACATGACATGTCACATGACCCCCTCTCAGCCAGTCAGCAGCTCCCTATAGGATCATGTGACAGAGTCTGGAGTCACATGACATGTCACATGACCCCCTCTCAGCCAGTCAGCAGCTCCCTATAGGATCATGTGGCAGAGTCTGGAGTCACATGACGTGTCACATGACCCCTCTCAGCCAGTCAGCAGCTCCCTATAGGATCATGTGGCAGAGTCTGGAGTCACATGAGGTGTCACATGACCCCTCTCAGCCAGTCAGCAGCTCCCTATAGGATCATGTGGCAGAGTCTGGAGTCACATGACGTGTCACATGACCCCTCTCAGCCAGTCAGCAGCTCCCTATAGGATCATGTGGCAGAGTCTGGAGTCACATGAGGTGTCACATGACCCCTCTCAGCCAGTCAGCAGCTCCCTATAGGATCATGTGGCAGAGTCTGGAGTCACATGAGGTGTCACATGACCCCTCTCAGCCAGTCAGCAGCTCTCTATAGGATCATGTGGCAGAGTCTGGAGTCACATGAGCCTTTTCAGAGCTGCTGACTGGCTGAGAGGGGTCATGTGACGCCCCATGTGACTGTGCTCTCTCTTTCCTCCCCCAGTGTATGTCCATTAGCGGCTTCCGTGCACAGTATGGCGGTTTATCATACGGTTTCCATTTCTCCTGTTTATGGTCTGTATTCCTGACCTTCTACTTCTCACAGCTGAGGGTTTGTGACCATTGTACAGTCTGGAAGACGTCGCTGCAGCCTCGGAGGCTCCATCTGAATTCTCTATTTACTATGGAAACCTAGCAGGCCCAATACAGTCAGCGTGTGAACAGAGCCCAAGCACCACATGCAATGGGGCAGATGCCAAAATGCGTGGTGTCCTAGAATGTGGCGCTGAATGTCCCGTCTACATCCGGCCCGTTATTCCAGACTCCTGCTGGGAGATGTAGTTCTGCAGTCGTGGGGTTGTGAAGCCTTCGTGAGCGCTCTGTATCTCCATCGTATCAGGAGGTCAGAGGTCATCCCAGAATCTCCGCCTACCGGGGACAGAAATTGTTCATTGAGACGCCGGAGTCCACAGTGACATTTACTTACATCTAAGATTGCCGAGGGGCGCGGACTCGTCCCGTCAATTCCTTCCACATGACCAGGACTCTCGTCATCCGCTGGATTCTTCTCTCAGCTGTCAGTAAGTTTCTGATCACCTTTACCCCAAAACCTCAGCGGCGGCTCCTCGCCCCAAATATCTATTTATCAGTCTCTGTATTATCCTATGTGGGGGCCCCGGACCCTGCTGACAGGTGATACAAGCCCTGCCTGTATATACAGTATATATATATATGTGTGTGTGTGTATCTATATGGCGATTATTACCTTCATTGTTACTTTTCTGGACCTGACGACTCCAGCGTTAACCCCTTCTGAGGTTTGGCCGCTTATGGTCAATGATTCCTCTGAAGCCAAGACATGACAGGGACAATTAATAGTCCTGGGACTCACTTATTTTACCCCAGTAACCGAGGGGGGGGGGGGGGAGGAGGGGGTCAGAGTCCCGAACCAGAAGGGCCTGACATTATAAAGACTGTTGCTGTTCAGAGGTCTCACCTTTGGAACCAGATGGGCTTTGTGTCGGCCTCCTTCAGACTCTTCCTGAGCTCCAGGGGATCAGAGCTGTAACTTGTAGGTTTTTTCAGTTTTTCTCCCTTTTTTGCTTGTTTCTGTCACTTTTTTCTATAAGCACTGAACCTTTATGTATGAAAGCTTTCCCTTTAATGGTGGTCGGGGTTTGCTCTACAGATCAGTGACCTTTTACCGTCTGACAGAGACGTGTGCGGACATGAGTGTGCGTGCTAATGTTCAGTTTCCAGCCTGAGTGAAGGCTGAGAGCAAGACTGAGTGAGTGGGGTGAATTAACCCCTGGCAGCCAGGATGGTCTGTACGTGACAACCCATCTTTCCAAAGACCCATAAAGCCACATTACCATGTATCGGTGCATTCCCCCTCACACTGCTTGTGTGTAAGTCTTCACTGCAGTTCTGGCATGCTATTCATAGACCAGTAATACTAAGAAACACAGACGTGCAAGGATGAATAGTTGTGCTTTAAGTGACAATGGGCAGGGGGGCTGCGTACAGGAAACGAAGAGGTGAGAGCAAAGCCTGATGGATGAGCCAGTGGGTACAGAGCCTGATGACTGTCGGGTGTAGATGTTATTGTGCTGGAACTGATGTGGGGTGAGCAGAGACGCCCGGACTGGACCTTCCCCTTGTGGGGACACATAAGGACAATGACATCACAAGGAAGAAATCAATTATATCAAATATTCATCATCACAACATCCCGAGACAAAAAGATTTCCATAAATATGTATAATATATACACAGAGGGCCCGGGGCCCTGCAGCGCAGACACTCAGGTACTCTACAGTCAAACAAAACCATAAAAATATCAAAAAAGTCACACACAGATTCCGACCCTCTGACAACACTTCCTTGCCCTCAGCACAGTCACATCCCCCTGTTCTGCAGCAATTCGCTCACAGTCCTATTGGTTGTTGCAGCCTGCAGGGGGCGCACTTCCATCAGTTTGCTTCTTGCGGCGTTTGTTCAGTAATCTGTTAGTGGAGGAGTTGAGATCTTTTATCTTCACTTGGTCATAGTCGACTCTCATAGTAGCCAGGGCGCTGGTCATTTCCTCCTGAGGAGTGAAGAAGATGATGATAAGGAATCAGCACCAAGCAACAGAACAGAGCAGGAGAGACAAGAACATGGACAAGGAAGAGAAGACAGAAGAAGAGCTGGGGTCAGGAGAGCAACGAACATGGACAAGGGAGAGAAAAGCAGGAGAAGAAGACACAAGGAGAGGAAAGAACATGGACAAGGGAGAGAAGAGCAGGAGGAGAAGACACAAGGAGAGCAAAGAACATGGACAAGGGAGAGAAGAGCAGGAGGAGAAGACACAAGGAGAGGAAAGAACATGGACAAGGGAGAGAAGAGCAGGAGGAGAAGACACAAGGAGAGCAAAGAACATGGACAAGGGAGAGAAGAGCAGGAGGAGAAGACACAAGGAGAGCAAAGAACATGGACAAGGGAGAGAAGAGCAGGAGGAGAAGACACAAGGAGAGCAAAGAACATGGACAAGGGAGAGAAGAGCAGGAGGAGAAGACACAAGGAGAGCAAAGAACATGGACAAGGGAGAGAAGAGCAGGAGGAGAAGACACAAGGAGAGGAAAGAACATGGACAAGGGAGAGAAGAGCAGGAGGAGAAGACACAAGGAGAGCAAAGAACATGGACAAGGGAGAGAAGAGCAGGAGGAGAAGACACAAGGAGAGCAAAGAACATGGACAAGGGAGAGAAGAGCAGGAGGAGAAGACACAAGGAGAGCAAAGAACATGGACAAGGGAGAGAAGAGCAGGAGGAGAAGACACAAGGAGAGCAAAGAACATGGACAAGGGAGAGAAGAGCAGGAGGAGAAGACACAAGGAGAGGAAAGAACATGGACAAGGGAGAGAAGAGCAGGAGGAGAAGACACAAGGAGAGGAAAGAACATGGACAAGGGAGAGAAGAGCAGGAGGAGAAGACACAAGGAGAGGAAAGAACATGGACAAGGGAGAGAAGAGCAGGAGGAGAAGACACAAGGAGAGGAAAGAACATGGACAAGGGAGAGAAGAGCAGGAGGAGAAGACACAAGGAGAGGAAAGAACAAGGACAAGGGAGAGAAGAGCAGGAGGAGAAGACACAAGGAGAGCAAAGAACATGGACAAGGGAGAGAAGAGCAGGAGAAGAAGACACAAGGAGAGCAAAGAACATGGACAAGGGAGAGAAGAGCAGGAGAAGAAGACACAAGGAGAGCAAAGAACATGGACAAAGGAGAGAAGAGCAGGAGGAGAAGACACAAGGAGAGCAAAGAACATGGACAAGGGAGAGAAGAGCAGGAGAAGAAGACACAAGGAGAGCAAAGAACATGGACAAGGGAGAGAAGAGCAGGAGGAGAAGACACAAGGAGAGCAAAGAACATGGACAAGGGAGAGAAGAGCAGGAGAAGAAGACACAAGGAGAGCAAAGAACATGGACAAGGGAGAGAAGAGCAGGAGGAGAAGACACAAGGAGAGCAAAGAACATGGACAAGGGAGAGAAGAGCAGGAGGAGAGCAACGAACATGGACAAGGGAGAGAAGAGCAGGAGGAGAGCAACGAACATGGACAAGGGAGAGAAGAGCAGGAGGAGAAGACACAAGGAGAGGAAAGAACATGGACAAGGGAGAGAAGAGCAGGAGGAGAGCAACGAACATGGACAAGGGAGAGAAGAGCAGGAGGAGAAGACACAAGGAGAGGAAAGAACATGGACAAGGGAGAGAAGAGCAGGAGGAGAGCAACGAACATGGACAAGGGAGAGAAGAGCAGGAGAAGAAGGCACAAGGAGAGCAAAGAACATGGACAAGGGAGAGAAGAGCAGGAGGAGAAGACACAAGGAGAGCAAAGAACATGGACAAGGGAGAGAAGAGCAGGAGGAGAAGACACAAGGAGAGCAAAGAACATGGACAAGGGAGAGAAGAGCAGGAGAAGAAGACACAAGGAGAGCAAAGAACATGGACAAAGGAGAGAAGAGCAGGAGGAGAAGACACAAGGAGAGCAAAGAACATGGACAAGGGAGAGAAGAGCAGGAGAAGAAGACACAAGGAGAGCAAAGAACATGGACAAGGGAGAGAAGAGCAGGAGGAGAAGACACAAGGAGAGCAAAGAACATGGACAAGGGAGAGAAGAGCAGGAGAAGAAGACACAAGGAGAGCAAAGAACATGGACAAGGGAGAGAAGAGCAGGAGGAGAAGACACAAGGAGAGCAAAGAACATGGACAAGGGAGAGAAGAGCAGGAGGAGAGCAACGAACATGGACAAGGGAGAGAAGAGCAGGAGGAGAGCAACGAACATGGACAAGGGAGAGAAGAGCAGGAGGAGAAGACACAAGGAGAGGAAAGAACATGGACAAGGGAGAGAAGAGCAGGAGGAGAGCAACGAACATGGACAAGGGAGAGAAGAGCAGGAGAAGAAGGTACAAGGAGAGCAAAGAACATGGACAAGGGAGAGAAGAGCAGGAGGAGAAGACACAAGGAGAGCAAAGAACATGGACAAGGGAGAGAAGAGCAGGAGGAGAAGACACAAGGAGAGCAAAGAACATGGACAAGGGAGAGAAGAGCAGGAGGCCTCCCTGCTATAGGTACCGTCCATAGACTCTGGTCTACATCAGTATATAGGCATTCTCTGCTCTATCTGTATATATATATATAGTGGACACCTCCCTGCTATAGGTACCGTCCATAGACTCTGGTCTATATCAGTATATAGCATTCTCTGCTCTCTGTAGGGTCGGCCTCCTTGTATCTGGGTGATTTAGTCATTATCTTTCTGGGTATTGTAGTCCGCCCGTCCCATCATCTTGTTGCTTTGGTCACCCACCTTTACTTCGTCCCAGTGTTCTTTGTCTTCCTGCAGGACCCGGGCCGTGTGTAGTGGGGTCTGCGGCACCGCCATAGATTGCTGTGTACAAGAGAACACATCATGACCAAAGAGCAGACATCGCACTACAGCGATATAACATAAGGGAGCATTCACACTGGGGAAGACCCTGAAGTGTCATACAGCAGGAGGCATTATATGAGTACGTCTCGGCCCCCGTGATGAATCTGCACGTACGTTTATCCAGGAGTGATTCATGAACTGTGTGATTGTCATTCGCTCGGTCGGGTCCGTCCTCAGAAGGTGCTGGATCATCTGCTTGGCTGCGGGAGAGAAGTAACAGCAGTGAGCGGCTGTCAGGGAGCGACTGTGTGGAAGCGGCTGTCAGGGAGCGACTGTCCGGCAGCAACTGTCTGGAAGCAGCTGTCAGGGAGCGACTGTCCGGGAGCGGCTGTCCGGGAGCGGCTGTCAGGGAGCGGCTGTCAGGGAGCGGCTGTCAGGGAGCGGCTGTCAGGGAGCGGCTGTCAGGGAGCGGCTGTCTGGGAGCGGCTGTCAGGGGCACTGGCCCTCTCTATTCCACAAGCCTGTATTATACTCTGGTCACAGTCAAAGCTTTCCTCTTACCAGAGAGCAGTGCATTGTGGGAGCTCAGGCGGCAGCCAGGCCTACACGCTCAGGTCACATGACTGTCAGTGTGGGCGGGGCTACTCTGCTCCCACAGTATTACAAGCAGCTTTGAGTGTGATTGGAGAAAAAAAAAATCACATGATTTCAAAAATGCTTAAAGTGAAACCCAAGCGCTTCCCCTTTAAGGTGGCATACCTTCCTGAGACACGTCGTTCCACTCCGGCGCTGGGAATTCGTACTGCCCCATGCGGATTCTCTTCTTCATCCCCGGAGAGATGGCCTGGCCGGTGTTGGAGTAGAATGGGGGGTAACCACAGAGCCTGCGGGTCAGAACACACCAGTTAGAATGTTGTATCTGTACCTGGGAAAGCTGGGTACTACAGCTCCTACACCCGATGACACCAAGCTTTCCCAGGCTTCTGAATGGCAGTACACGACTCATTATACTGTGATATTCTTCACCCCACCAACTGCTGCATAAAGAAGCAGACTTGCCATTCAGCCTCCTGGGAAAGCTGGGTGACATTCCACAATGTGTGTCACCCAGCTTTCCTAGGTGCTGATAGAACTGACTTGATAGCACTTACAGGATGTACATGATGACCCCCAGCGACCACATGTCACATGACTTGTCATACTTCTCTGGACCCAGAACCTCAGGAGCTGCAGAGAGGAGAAGATCTGTTACAGTGTGTCAGTGTCACCACTGTATACACCTCCTATATACACGCCCTATATACACCCTCTGTATACCCCCTATATACACCTCCTGTATACACCCCTTGTATACCCCCTGTATACACCCTCTATATACCCCCTGTATATACCCTCTGTATACTCCCTGTATACACCCCTATATATACCCCCTCTGTATACCCCATCTGTATACCCCCTGTACACCCCCTCTGTATACCCCCCGGCACTCACCCACATAGTACGGAGTGTAGCACGGGGTCTGCAGCGCATTCTGAACTGTCGTCTCCTTAGAAAAGCCAAAATCAGTGATCTTCAGATCTGCGTTACTGTCCTTGGACGTGTAGAGGAGATTCTCGGGCTGCCGGAGGGAAATAGTCAGTAAGCGGCCGGGGCTCTGCTGTGACTTGTAGTGCTAATGATTGCTAAGAACTATCAGCTGCGCTCTAAATGAACCTGTAGTGGTCACTCAATAGGTAAAACCAGTCATAGTGTAGTCCTGGCCTGATCACCAGTCGTCAGTAAGTCACTGGATCACCAGCCGTCAGTAAGAACAGTCAGTAAGACATCAGATCACCAGTAAGATATCAGATCACCTGCTGTCAATAAGACACCGGATCGCCAGCTGTCAGTAGGATACCAGATCACCAGCCGTCAGTAAGAACAGTCAGTAAGACATCAGATCACCAGTAAGATATCAGATCACCTGCTGTCAATAAGACACCGGATCACCAGCTGTCAGTAGGATACCAGATCAGCTGCCGTCAGTAAGAACAGTCAGTAAGACACGGGATCTCCAGCCTTCCTGCTGATAACATGGCCTGTGCAGGTTCACACCATCCTTACAGGGACCATGATGCAGGCGGGCTCCTTCAGGGGCCCCGGAGCTGTGGGGCCCCCGCTCTGGTCCTTACCTTGACGTCTCGGTGAGCGATGTTCAGCTCGTGTAGGTGCTGGATGGCCATTCCGATGTCTCGCATGATCTCTGAGGCCTCTGGGGACAAAGAGGAATCCTGATGAATGACAGCTGAGATATCAGCGGCCGTCAGACCTAGTCCTGCTCACACAGCGGACGTTACAGTGTGTCAGTGCAGATAAGAGCTGCAGCCTGGAGAGCTCTGCACTGACACACTGTAACGCCATCTCACCTGTGTCAGCAGGACTAGGTCAGGACGGGCTAGGAGCCTCCAAGTCTAAGAAGACAGAGATGTTACAGTACCTCGCTCTGTGAACGCCTGGTCCCCTCGCTTCTGGATCCGGGTGAAGAGCTCGCCGCCCTGCATGCTGCGTACGAAATACGGGAGAGGCGGTGAGGACAAAGAGGAGGCAACAAGTGTCTGTGCAGGGGGGATCGTTCATATATGTGTCATGTGGGGAGATATATAGGGATCGTTCATATATGTGTCATGTAGGGAGATATATAGGGATCGTTCATATATGTGTCATGTGGGGAGATATATAGAGATCGTTCATATATGTGTCATGTAGGGAGATATATAGAGATCGTTCATATATGTGTCATGTAGGGAGATATATAGGGATCGTTCATATATGTGTCATGTAGGGAGATATATAGGGATCGTTCATATATGTGTCATGTAGGGAGATATATAGGGATCGTTCATATATGTGTCATGTAGGGAGATATATAGGGATCGTTCATATATGTGTCATGTAGGGAGATATATAGGGATCGTTCATATATGTGTCATGTAGGGAGTTATATAGGGATCGTTCATATATGTGTCATGTAGGGAGATATATAGGGATCGTTCATATATGTGTCATGTAGGGAGATATATAGGGATCGTTCATATATAGCTGTCATTATTCTTATATCTCACCCTGTGGGACCTTCAAGGAATTTACCATCAGATATAATCAGGGAGGAGAAGGAGGAATGTGCGGCCCGGATGGAGGTCATGTGACCTGCGAATCCTAACCTGTGCACCCCCGGGGGTGTCCTGTGACATCATCAACCATTATAGTCAGATATCTGAGCCTGTGCAGGATGGGAGTTGTGGTTGTGCTGTATATTACAGGGGACTGTATACACTAATGCTCAGGACATTACATGGCGCCATCGTCTCCTCTATCACATGATGGGAGTTGTAGCTGTGCTGTATATTACAGGTGACTGTATATGACTGTATACTCTAATGCTCAGGACATTACATGGCGCCATCGTCTCCTCTATCACATGATGGGAGTTGTGGTTGTGCTGTATATTACAGGTGACTGTATATGACTGTATACACTAATGCTCAGGACATGACATGGCTCCATCGTCTCCTCTATCACATGATGGGAGTTGTGGTTGTGCTGTATATTACAGGTGACTGTATATGACTGTATACACTAATGCTCAGGACATTACATGGCTCCATTGTCTCCTCTATCACATGATGGGAGTTGTAGCTGTGCTGTATATTACAGGTGACTGTATATGACTGTATACACTAATGCTCAGGACATTACATGGCGCCATCGTCTCTTCTATCACATGATGGGAGTTGTAGCTGTGCTGTATATTACAGGTGACTGTATATGACTGTATAGTCTAATGCTCAGGACATTACATGGCGCCATCGTCTCCTCTATCACATGATGGGAGTTGTGGTTGTGCTGTATATTACAGGTGACTGTATATGACTGTATACTCTAATGCTCAGGACATTACATGGCGCCATCGTCTCCTCTATCACATGATGGGAGTTGTGGTTGTGCTGTATATTACAGGTGACTGTATATGACTGTATAGTCTAATGCTCAGGACATGACATGGCGCCATCGTCTCCTCTATCACATGATGGGAGTTGTAGCTGTGCTGTATATTACAGGTGACTGTATATGACTGTATACACTAATGCTCAGGACATTACATGGCGCCATCGTCTCCTCTATCACATGATGGGAGTTGTAGCTGTGCTGTATATTACAGGTGACTGTATATGACTGTATACTCTAATGCTCAGGACATTACATGGCGCCATCGTCTCCTCTATCACATGATGGGAGTTGTAGCTGTGCTGTATATTACAGGTGACTGTATATGACTGTATACACTAATGCTCAGGACATTACATGGCGCCATCGTCTCCTCTATCACATGATGGGAGTTGTAGCTGTGCTGTATATTACAGGTGACTGTATATGACTGTATACACTAATGCTCAGGACATTACATGGCGCCATCGTCTCCTCTATCACATGATGGGAGTTGTGGTTGTGCTGTATATTACAGGTGACTGTATATGACTGTATACTCTAATGCTCAGGACATGACATGGCGCCATCGTCTCTTCTATTACATGATGGGAGTTGTAGCTGTGCTGTATATTACAGGTGACTGTATATGACTGTATACACTAATGCTCAGGACATTACATGGCTCCATCGTCTCTTCTATTACATGATGGGAGTTGTAGCTGTGCTGTATATTACAGGGGACTGTATATGACTGTATACTCTAATGCTCAGGACATTACATGGCGCCATTGTCTCCTCTATCACATGATGGGAGTTGTGGTTGTGCTGTATATTACAGGTGACTGTATATGACTGTATACTCTAATGCTCAGGACATGACAAGGCGCCATCGTCTCCTCTATCACATGATGGGAGTTGTAGCTGTGCTGTATATTACAGGGGACTGTATATGACTGTATACACTAATGCTCAGGACATTACATGGCGCCATCGTCTCCTCTATCACATGATGGGAGTTGTAGCTGTGCTGTATATTACAGGTGACTGTATATGACTGTATACTCTAATGCTCAGGACATTACATGGCGCCATTGTCTCCTCTATCACATGATGGGAGTTGTAGCTGTGCTGTATATTACAGGTGACTGTATATGACTGTATACTCTAATGCTCAGGACATTACATGGCGCCATCGTCTCCTCTATCACATGATGGGAGTTGTAGCTGTGCTGTATATTACAGGTGACTGTATATGACTGTATACTCTAATGCTCAGGACATTACATGGCGCCATCGTCTCTTCTATTACATGATGGGAGTTGTGGTTGTGCTGTATATTACAGGTGACTGTATATGACTGTATACACTAATGCTCAGGACATTACATGGCTCCATCGTCTCTTCTATTACATGATGGGAGTTGTAGCTGTGCTGTATATTACAGGTGACTGTATATGACTGTATACACTAATGCTCAGGACATTACATGGCGCCATCGTCTCCTCTATCACATGATGGGAGTTGTAGCTGTGCTGTATATTACAGGTGACTGTATATGACTGTATACACTAATGCTCAGGACATTACATGGCTCCATCGTCTCCTCTATCACATGATGGGAGTTGTAGCTGTGCTGTATATTACAGGTGACTGTATATGACTGTATACACTAATGCTCAGGACATGACATGGCGCCATCGTCTCCTCTATCACATGATGGGAGTTGTAGCTGTGCTGTATATTACAGGTGACTGTATATGACTGTATACACTAATGCTCAGGACATGACATGGCTCCATAGTCTCCTCTTCTATCACATGATATCATTACAGATGTTGCAGCTCCACGATTTGTTTCACGACTTCCCAAAGTGAATGGCGGCCGAACAAGACAATTTCAGTAAGTGGGAACCAAAGTCCTAAAGACAATCCCTTCATTGCTATCGGCCGGATTACATTGTACTCTATAGGTTATTCTATACAGTGATATTACATGGCAGTAGTAGAAGTTATTATACAGGATATGGCGGTATATACAGTATGTGACGTTATTATAGGCGATGACATATTATACGCTTGTGTTCTATCCACCACTCACCACTCCATGACAATCAGCAGACATCGTTTCCCTCGGTGGATGTTTTCGTAGACGTCCAGCACTGACACAATGTGGGGCCCCCCTGAGGCCCTGGTGTGGTAGTCCACCTCCCGCCGGGCTTTGGGGCTGTCATAGAGAATCTAAGGACACAGAGGAAGAAATCTCAGTGACTCTGCCCATCAGTATACCGGACAGGGAGTGTTATCATAGGGATAAAGGAGAAGAGAAGCTGAAGGTGGAGAATGCACCAGACAACACAACAGACAATGCATCACACAACACACCGGACAATGCACCAGACAACGCAACGGACAATGCATCGGACAACGCAACGGACAATGCATCACACAACGCACCGGACAATGCACCAGACAACGCAACGGACAATGCATCAGACAACGCAACGGACAATGCATCGGACAACGCAACGGACAATGCATCGGACAACGCAACGGACAATGCATCACACAACGCACCGGACAATGCACCAGACAACGCAACGGACAATGCATCAGACAACTCAACGGACAATGCATCGGACAACGCAAACGGACAATGCATCAGACAACGCAACGGACAATGCATCAGACAACGCAACGGACAATGCATCGGACAACGCAACGGACAATGCATCACACAACACACCGGACAATGCACCAGACAACGCAACGGACAATGCATCAGACAACGCAACGGACAATGCATCGGACAACGCAAACGGACAATGCAACGGACAATGCACCAGACAATGCAACGGACAATGCACCAGACAATGCAACGGATAATGCACCAGACAATGCAACGGACAATGCACCAGACAACGCAACGGACAATGCATCAGACAACGCAACGGACAATGCATCAGACAACGCAACGGACAATGCATCGGACAACGCAACGGACAATGCATCACACAACGCACCGGACAATGCACCAGACAACGCAACGGATAATGCACCAGACAATGCAACGGACAATGCATCAGACAACGCAATGGACAATGCACCAGACAACGCAATGGATAATGCACCAGACAAGGCACCAGACAACGCAACGGACAATGCACCAGACAATGCAACGGACAATGCATCAGACAATGCAACGGACAATGCATCAGACAACGCAACGGACAATGCATCGGACAACGCAACGGACAATGCATCACACAACGCACCAGACAATGCACCAGACAACGCAATGGATAATGCACCAGACAATGCAACGGACAATGCATCAGACAACGCAATGGACAATGCATCAGACAACGCACCAGACAATGCACCAGACAACGCAATGGATAATGCACCAGACAATGCAACGGACAATGCATCAGACAACGCAATGGACAATGCATCAGACAACGCAATGGACAATGCACCAGACAACGCAACGGATAATGCACCAGACAACGCAACGGACAATGCACCAGACAATGCAACGGACAATGCATCAGACAATACACCAGACAACGCAACGGACGATGCATCAGACAACGCAACAGACAATGCATCACACAACGCACCGGACTATGCATCAGACAACGCAATGGACAATGCATCACACAACGCACCGGACAATGCACCAGACAACGCAACGGATAATGCACCAGACAATGCAACGGACAATGCATCAGACAACGCAATGGACAATGCACCAGACAACGCAACGGATAATGCACCAGACAATGCAACGGACAATGCATCAGACAATGCAACGGACAATGCATCAGACGATGCACCAGACAACGCAACGGACGATGCATCAGACAACGCAATGGACAATGCATCACACAACGCAACGGACAATGCATCAGACAACGCAACGGACAATGCACCAGACAACGCAATGGACAATGCATCACACAACGCAACGGACAATGCATCAGACAACGCAACGGACAATGCAACGGACAATGCATCAGACAACGCAACGGACAATGCACCAGACAACGCAACGGACAATGCACCAGACAACGCAACGGACAATGCACCAGACAACGCAACGGACAATGCATCACACAACGCACCAGACAATGCACCAGACAACGCAACGGACAATGCACCAGACAACGCAACGGACAATGCACCAGACAACGCAACGGACAATGCACCAGACAACGCAACGGACAATGCACCAGACAACGCAATGGACAATGCATCACACAACGCAACGGACAATGCATCAGACAACGCAACGGACAATGCACCAGACAACGCAACGGACAATGCATCAGACAACGCAACGGACAATGCACCAGACAACGCAACGGACAATGCACCAGACAACGCAACGGACAATGCACCAGACAACGCAACGGACAATGCACCAGACAACGCAACGGACAATGCACCAGACAACGCAACGGACAATGCACCGGACAACGCAACGGACAATGCATCGGACAACGCAACGGACAATGCACCGGACAACGCAACGGACAATGCACCGGACAACGCAACGGACAATGCACCGGACAACGCAACGGACAATGCACCGGACAACGCAACGGACAATGCACCGGACAATGCACCGGACAACGCAACGGACAATGCACCGGACAACGCAACGGACAATGCATCGGACAACGCAACGGACAATGCACCGGACAACGCAACGGACAATGCACCGGACAACGCAACGGACAATGCACCGGACAACGCAACGGACAATGCACCGGACAACGCAACGGACAATGCACCGGACAACGCAACGGACAATGCACCGGACAACGCAACGGACAATGCACCGGACAACGCAACGGACAATGCACCAGACAACGCAACGGACAATGCACCGGACAACGCAACGGACAATGCACCACACAACGCAACGGACAATGCACCAGACAACGCAACGGACAATGCACCGGACTACAGCGGTCTTCTATCTCCAGTAGAGGGATTTTATATGAAGATTTGTGGGTTCTGCTTTAATTGATCAAGTTGCCCAAGGACAAGGCGAGAGCCCCCAAATTTACCTTATCGCTGCCGGTTACCAGTACCCCAATATCTGCTGCCAGAGGCCGAGCCGCTATCTGGAGCACATTATATTGGGGGACCCCGCTGTATCCATTTCTCAGAGAACCCCCCTAAAGGTGCTGGATATTGGGGTGCATAGTCCCAGCTACCCATAAATGTGGATGAAAGAGTAAAGCAATGTCTGCCCGGAGACAGGAACGCCGCAGCGAGATAAATATAAGGGGTGTACAGCGCGGTCAGGGTCACCAAACAGCGAGCGCAACAAGCGATACATCTCCATTCACCACCGAACCTGACAACAAGCAGACGCTGTTACTATGAAGGAAATTACCAGAAATATAAAAGCTTTCCAAGTATCAGGATCCGCAGAGCAGTTAAAGGCAAAGTCTTAAAGGGCAGGAGTTTTATTTCATATACAAGTCTCTAGTGAGCAGAGCTGCGCTCACTATTCTGCTGGTACAGTCACTGTGTACATACATTACATTACTTATCCTGTATTATACTCCAGAGCTGCGCTCACTATTCTGCTGGTGCAGTCACTGTGTACATACATTACATTACTTATCCTGTAATATACTCCAGAGCTGCGCTCACTATTCTGCTGGTACAGTCACTGTGTACATGCATTACATTACTTATCCTGTATTATACTCCAGAGCTGCGCTCACTATTCTGCTGGTGCAGTCACTGTGTACATGCATTACATTACTTATCCTGTATTATACTCCAGAGCTGCGCTCACTATTCTGCTGGTACAGTCACTGTGTACATACATTACATTACTTATCCTGTATTATACTCCAGAGCTGCGCTCACAATTCTGCTGGTACAGTCACTGTGTACATACATTACATTACTTATCCTGTATTATACCCCAGAGCTGCGCTCACTATTCTGCTGGTGCAGTAACTGTGTACATACATTACATTACTTATCCTGTATTATACTCCAGAGCTGCGCTCACTATTCTGCAGCGCTCTCTTGTATATGAGCTGGTGCTCCTCGTTGCGGTGATTATACGGTCAGGTATCTGCAGGTTCCTCTCCCCTCCCCCCAGATTATGATTAATCCAGTGATTTAGGCTCCTAATCTGATAATTTGTGACTATTCAGCAGCTCTGATACATTTTCTGCCCCCGCCTCTTGTCTCACTGAGGTGCTGACACTGTTCTGGTCACTGGCAGTAGATAGGAGCCCTGTCACAGATCCTGCCCCCCCCCCCCCTGCTGTATTGGGTGGAGTTCTCCTTTAAGGCCGGGGGTCGTCACTTTCCAATCAGTTTCTTTTTAAAGATCAAACGTCACTTGGTGCAGGGATCAGTCACACGCCGGCCGGCTCTGGTGACAGCTGCACCTTCCCCCCCTCCTCCATACCAGGGTGACAAATAATGGCAGGCCCCGTCACATCCTACAGCAGGACATGCAGACCGATGCCACCCAGCTTTCCCTGACACAGGAGGACAATGTGAGGACAGAGGGGTCTCCTTCTAGCGCCTCCGTCCCATTGTGTGAAGTGACTATTTCTTTGTAACGTCTCTTTCTGTCTGTACCTGACCCTACTAGTTGTACAGCGCTGCGGAGTATGTCGGCGCTATAGAAATGACCGGTATTATTCTTATTCTACATTTCAGTACTTGCCTGTGAGCCGCAGACCCCGCACACTGACCTAGTTGTACAGTTCACACTTAGCTCTGCTACATCTGTTCTGTCATGTAGACGCGCTCTCACTCCTACACAATTCTCAGGGACCGTCCAATGTTCTGCCAGATTCTCATCATCTGTAGTGAGCTCAGGAGATAAAGAGCCTCTTGTGTGTGTATATAACAGGTGTATCTATGTATATACATGTGTATGTGTGATGTGTGTATATATATATATATATATATATATATATATATATATATATATATATATATAATATATATGTGTAGTATACAGTGCATATATATGTCCTGGTGTCACAGGATGATACATTGTATGTTCTGTGTGTTATATCCTCACATGATACATTGTATGTTCTGTGTGTTATATCCTGGTGTCACAGGATGATACATTGTATGTTCTGTGTGTTATATCCTGGTGTCACACGATGATACATTGTATGTGCTGTGTGTTATATCCTGGTGTCACAGGATGATACATTGTATGTTCTGTGTGTTATATCCTGGTGTCACATGAGGATACATTGTATGTGCTGTGTGTTATATCCTGGTGTCACATGATGATACATTGTATGTTCTGTGTGTTATATCCTGGTGTCACAGGATGATACATTGTATGTGATGTGTGTTATATCCTGGTGTCACAGGATGATACATTGTATGTGCTGTGTGTTATATCCTGGTGTCACACGATGATACATTGTATGTGCTGTGTGTTATATCCTGGTGTCACACGATGATACATTATATGTGCTGTGTGTTATATCCTGGTGTCACAGGATGATACATTGTATGTGCTGTGTGTTATATCCTGGTGTCACAGGATGATACATTGTATGTTCTGTGTGTTATATCCTGGTGTCACACGATGATACATTGTATGTGCTGTGTGTTATATCCTGGTGTCACATGATGATACATTGTATGTGCTGTGTGTTATATCCTGGTGTCACATGATGATACATTGTATGTTCTGTGTGTTATATCCTGGTGTCACAGGATGATACATTGTATGTGCTGTGTGTTATATCCTGGTGTCACACGATGATACAATGTATGTGCTGTGTGTTATATCCTGGTGTCACAGGATGATACATTGTATGTGCTTTGTGTTATATCCTGGTGTCACACGATGATACATTGTATGTGCTGTGTGTTATATCCTGGTGTCACATGATGATACATTGTATGTGCTGTGTGTTATATCCTGGTGTCACATGATGATACATTGTATGTGCTGTGTGTTATATCCTCACATGAAACATTGTATATTCTGTGTGTTATATCCTGGTGTCACACGATGATACATTGTATGTGCTGTGTGTTATATCCTGGTGTCACATGATGATACATTGTATGTTCTGTGTGTTACATCCTGGTGTCACACGATGATACATTGTATGTTCTGTGTGTTATATCCTCACATGAAACATTGTATATTCTGTGTGTTATATCCTGGTGTCACACGATGATACATTGTATGTGCTGTGTGTTATATCCTGGTGTCACACGATGATACATTGTATGTTCTGTGTGTTATATCCTCACATGAAACATTGTATATTCTGTGTGTTATATCCTGGTGTCACATGAGGATACATTGTATGTGCTGTGTGTTATATCCTGGTGTCACACGATGATACATTGTATGTTCTGTGTGTTATATCCTCACATGATACATTGTATATTCTGTGTTTTATATCCTGGTGTCACACTATGATACATTGTATGTGATGTGTGTTATATTCTGGTTTCACACGTTGATACTTTGTATGTTCTGTGTGTTATATCCCGGTGTCACATGATGATACATTGTATGTGCTGTGTGTTATATCCTGGTGTCACACGATGATACATTGTATGTTCTGTGTGTTATATCCTCACATGATACATTGTATATTCTGTGTTTTATATCCTGGTGTCACACTATGATACATTGTATGTGCTGTGTGTTATATCCTGGTGTCACACGATGATACATTGTATGTGCTGTGTGTTATATCCTGGTGTCACACGATGATACATTGTATGTGCTGTGTGTTATATCCTGGTGTCACACGATGATACATTGTATGTGCTGTGTGTTATATCCTGGTGTCACACGATGATACATTGTATGTGCTGTGTGTTATATCCTGGTGTCACACGATGATACATTGTATGTTCTGTGTGTTATATCCTGGTGTCACACGATGATACATTGTATGTGCTGTGTGTTATATCCTGGTGTCACACGATGATACATTGTATGTGCTGTGTGTTATATCCTGGTGTCACACGATGATACATTGTATGTGCTGTGTGTTATATCCTGGTGTCACATGATGATACATTGTATGCTGCATTGACAGTAGAGGAGATGTCCTTCTATAGATGCTCAGTATATGTACAGTATATATGATGGACTTAGGTCATGTGACACTGAACTCCCTCCCCCTGATGTTTGTGGCCACGACTAGTCATGTTGGCAGTTGCGCTCCCTGTCTGCGGCCTGACACAATCCAGTCTCGTTTCCTTGTGGAGACATTCCAGGGAGACACACCTGTACACCAAGAGCAACACACCCTCAGTCACACCTACAGCCGTCCCTATGGATACCAGCCCCAGGCAGGTAACAGACAGCGGCAGGCTGAAGGTATGTCTGCACATGTTGGTGAACTACAAGTCTCAGCCTAATACCATGGAGTGTAAATAGATGAGCAGCCGACAGAGTTACTGTATGAATGGTCCGACTGTCACATCATCACAGTAAATCCTCGTATACAATGTACAGCCTTATACATTGTAACAAACCCTCAGCTCTAAGAAGTCATGGAAAGAACAAACATTCTCATCCGATGACAGCAAGCAGAGGTCCTGAAATACTGAACACTAGGAAGACGCAGAATCACAGAGAGGCAAGTGCAGAGAGCTGAGGATGATGAGGAAGTGACCCTGCCGCGACAGCAGAGAGGCCGACTGTAGGTCAGGGGAATACAATCTATTACTATCTGTTATCAGCCATGTCAGGAGAGGAGAGGCCGACTGTAGGTCAGGGGAATACAATCTATTACTATCTGTTATCAGCCATGTCAGGAGAGGAGAGGCCGACTGTAGGACAGGGGAATACAATCTATTACTATCTGTTATCAGCCATGTCAGGAGAGGAGAGGCCGACTGTAGGACAGGGGAATACAATCTATTACTATCTGTTATCAGCCATGTCAGGAGAGGAGAGGCCGACTGTAGGACAGGAGAATACAATCTATTACCATCTGTTATCAGCCATGTCAGGAGAGGAGAGGCCGACTGTAGGACAGGGGAATACAATCTATTACCATCTGTTATCAGCCATGTCAGGAGAGGAGAGGCCGACTGTAGGACAGGGGAATACAATCTATTACTATCTGTTATCAGCCATGTCAGGAGAGGCCGACTGTAGGACAGGAGAATACAATCTATTACTATCTGTTATCAGCCATGTCAGGAGAGGAGAGGCCGACTGTAGGACAGGTGACTACAATCTATTACTATCTGTTATCAGCCATGTCAGGAGAGGAGAGGCCGACTGTAGGACAGGGAAATACAATCTATTACTATCTGTTATCAGCCATGTCAGGAGAGGCCGACTGTAGGACAGGAGAATACAATCTATTACTATCTGTTATCAGCCATGTCAGGAGAGGAGAGGCCGACTGTAGGACAGGTGACTACAATCTATTACTATCTGTTATCAGCCATGTCAGGAGAGGAGAGGCCGACTGTAGGACAGGGGAATACAATCTATTACTATCTGTTATTAGCCATGTCAGGAGAGGAGAGGCCGACTGTAGGACAGGAGAATACAATCTATTACTATCTGTTATCAGCCATGTCAGGAGAGGAGAGGCCGACTGTAGGACAGGGGAATACAATCTATTACTATCTGTTATCAGCCATGTCAGGAGAGGAGAGGCCGACTGTAGGACAGGGGAATACAATCTATTACTATCTGTTATCAGCCATGTCAGGAGAGGAGAGGCCGACTGTAGGACAGGGGAATACAATCTATTACTATCTGTTATCAGCCATGTCAGGAGAGGCCGACTGTAGGACAGGAGAATACAATCTATTACTATCTGTTATCAGCCATGTCAGGAGAGGAGAGGCCGACTGTAGGACAGGTGACTACAATCTATTACTATCTGTTATCAGCCATGTCAGGAGAGGAGAGGCCGACTGTAGGACAGGGGAATACAATCTATTACTATCTGTTATCAGCCATGTCAGGAGAGGAGAGGCCGACTGTAGGACAGGGGAATACAATCTATTACTATCTGTTATCAGCCATGTCAGGAGAGGAGAGGCCGACTGTAGGACAGGAGAATACAATCTATTATTATCTGTTATCAGCCATGTCAGGAGGGGAGAGGCCGACTGTAGGACAGGGGAATACAATCTATTACTATCTGTTATCAGCCATGTCAGGGGAGGAGAGGCCGACTGTAGGACAGGGGAATACAATCTATTACTATCTGTTATCAGCCATGTCAGGAGAGGAGAGGCCGACTGTAGGACAGGGGAATACAATCTATTACTATCTGTTATCAGCCATGTCAGGAGAGGCCGACTGTAGGACAGGAGAATACAATCTATTACTATCTGTTATCAGCCATGTCTGGAGAGGAGAGGCCGACTGTAGGACAGGAGAATACAATCTATTACTATCTGTTATCAGCCATGTCAGGAGAGGAGAGGCCGACTGTAGGACAGGGGAATACAATCTATTACTATCTGTTATCAGCCATGTCAGGAGAGGCCGACTGTAGGACAGGAGAATACAATCTATTACTATCTGTTATCAGCCATGTCTGGAGAGGAGAGGCCGACTGTAGGACAGGGGAATACAATCTATTACTATCTGCTATCAGCCATGTCAGGAGAGGAGAGGCCGACTGTAGGACAGGGGAATACAATCTATTACTATCTGTTATCAGCCATGTCAGGAGAGGAGAGGCCGACTGTAGGACAGGGGAATACAATCTATTACTATCTGTTATCAGCCATGTCAGGAGAGGAGAGGCTGACTGTAGGACAGGGTAATACAATCTATTACTATCTGTTATCAGCCATGTCAGGAGAGGAGAGGCCGACTGTAGGATAGGGGAATACAATCTATTACTATCTGTTATCAGCCATGTCAGGAGAGGCCGACTGTAGGACAGGGGAATACAATCTATTACTATCTGTTATCAGCCATGTCAGGAGAGGCCGACTGTAGGACAGGAGAATACAATCTATTACTATCTGTTATCAGCCATGTCAGGAGAGGAGAGGCCGACTGTAGGACATGAGAATACAATCTATTACTATCTGTTATCAGCCATGTCAGGAGGGGAGAGGCCGACTGTAGGACAGGGGAATACAATCTATTACTATCTGTTATCAGCCATGTCAGGAGAGGCCGACTGTAGGACAGGAGAATACAATCTATTACTATCTGTTATCAGCCATGTCAGGAGAGGAGAGGCCGACTGTAGGACAGGGGAATACAATCTATTACTATCTGTTATCAGCCATGTCAGGAGAGGAGAGGCCGACTGTAGGACAGGGGAATACAATCTATTACTATCTGTTATCAGCCATGTCAGGAGAGGAGAGGCCGACTGTAGGACAGGGGAATACAATCTATTACTATCTGTTATCAGCCATGTCCGGAGAGGCCGACTGTAGGACAGGGGAATACAATCTATTACTATCTGTTATCTGCCATGTCAGGAGAGGCCGACTGTAGGACAGGAGAATACAATCTACTACTATCTGTTATCAGCCATGTCAGGAGAGGAGAGGCTGACTGTAGGACAGGGGAATACAATCTATTACTATCTGTTATCAGCCATGTCAGGAGAGGCCGACTGTAGGACAGGGGAATACAATCTATTACTATCTGTTATCAGCCATGTCAGGAGAGGAGAGGCCGACTGTAGGACAGGGAATACAATCTATTACTATCTGTTATCAGCCATGTAAGGAGAGGAGAGGCCGACTGTAGGACAGGAGAATACAATCTATTACTATCTGTTATCAGCCATGTCAGGAGGGGAGAGGCCGACTGTAGGACAGGAGAATACAATCTATTACTATCTGTTATCAGCCATGTCAGGAGAGGAGAGGCCGACTGTAGGACAGGGGAATACAATCTATTACTATCTGTTATCAGCCATGTCAGGAGAGGAGAGGCCGACTGTAGGACAGGGGAATACAATCTATTACTATCTGGTATCAGCCATGTCAGGAGAGGAGAGGCCGACTGTAGGACAGGGGAATACAATCTATTACTATCTGTTATCAGCCATGACAGGAGAGGAGAGGCCGACTGTAGGACAGGGGAATACAATCTATTACTATCTGTTATCAGCCATGTCAGGAGAGGAGAGGCCGACTGTAGGACAGGGGAATACAATCTATTACTATCTGTTATCAGCCATGTCAGGAGAGGAGAGGCCGACTGTAGGACAGGGGAATACAATCTATTACTATCTGTTATCAGCCATGTCAGGAGAGGAGAGGCCGACTGTAGGACAGGGGAATACAATATATTACTATCTGTTATCAGCCATGTCAGGAGAGGAGAGGCCGACTGTAGGACAGGGGAATACAATCTATTACTATCTGTTATCAGCCATGTCAGGAGAGGAGAGGCCGACTGTAGGACAGGGGAATACAATCTATTACTATCTGTTATCAGCCATGTCAGGAGAGGAGAGGCCGACTGTAGGACAGGGGAATACAATCTATTACTATCTGTTATCAGCCATGTCAGGAGAGGCCGACTGTAGTGGTTATCAGAGGGATGAGTGACAGGTGTAGTCTCCTCCCCCATTAGTAGTTTATGTCACTGATATCCGCTGCTCTTCTTTATAATCTCTGACCCTTTAAGATTCCAGATGACAGCAGTATATCTAGTAGTGTCAGCCACTTGGTGCCCGTTCTTGGTGCTGTACCCTCTTTGTTTTGCTACCTAGACTTGGCACGTACATATTATATCATATGATATCGCCCCTTCCAGCTGACTACATCTGACCAATTACAGAATGTGCCCATTTCCTGGTGCCATACAGAAACCAAGGTTCATGACGGATCTGTTGCCACTTTCTCTAAGCCACCACTCATCTTACGGCAGCCATGTCTTAGCAGACACTGGCACTGCTGTCACTCACCTTCAGTGCGCACTTCTGCCCGGTGTCTCGGCGGTAACATTCCAGCACTTTGCCATTGATGCCCAGGCCGAGCACCTGTTTGGACACCTTATAGTCATCGGTGATGGCGTGCCGCTTTATTTCATGTTTAGTGGTCTGCACCAGACTTGGGGGGGCTTCATTGCCCGGCTCCTGCACATTGGCATTTTCTTCCATGGTGCCCACTCAAGACTCTCCAGCGAGCACCAACCTCATGGCGACAGCTCGGTGCTAAAGTCCTGGTGACTGTGACTCCCACAGTAAATCTGCTTGACAAGGGAGGGGGAGCCGAGCAGAACAGGAGGAGACAGTACAGCGGGGAGGAGCGCCGCCGAGTAACCCCTTCACTGCCGCACGGCTGTCACTCAAGAAGGGACCTATCATTTATTGCTGGGCGATCTGAAGGATTGATCCCCTGATATTAACCCTTACAAACCCACCAGGGACTTTCTGTATTACACGGCTGCAGTACAGTACTGCAGGATTACCGTCTCTTTAAATGTATGCTCTACATCAATGCATTAATATGGGAGTGCATGTCATTCAGAAGTCTGGGAAAGCTGGGTGACGGTCTCTGCTGTAGCTGCCATATGGCTACCTTCCAGCTGAGTGCCCCCTGCAGATGCAGCAGATTTGTGGATAAGAGAAACTGTTTGGAATTACTGCAACACTGTAGCAAAACCACAGAGACCCACGGAGTCCTCAGGGGACACAAACTCCCCAAAACATGTATTTTATGTAAGGTTTCACCTCCCTGGGGTATCATGGACTGCTCTAAAACAAAACGTAGGTTGCTGGAGGGTTTCATGGTCGCACTTTTCGTGTACTCCGTCTTATTTGGTAACAAGATGGTGAATGAGATAGTTTCGGAAGCTGAAGCGACCATGACGATATGGGCAGAGGCTGCACGGGTCTGATAATTCAGAATAGACACAATTATATGGGTGGTAACTGTCTGACACAAGGGGGCGCCGCACGCAACATTACAAGTGGTGGTCACCAATATGGCGCCAATTACAGACATTCCTCATGAATTCTGTGTTTGTGGTCAGGAATGGCGCAGACTGCTGAGATTATCACATGTGGACAGAAGGAATCAAAAAGTGCACAAAATCATGGAGTGTGAACTTGGCCCAAATCTTCCAGGATCACTCCACAAAACTGCATGCATTGTACAGACTAGATCACAACTGGATCATATAAGATCAGAAACTGGACTGGACCAGATTGAATAAAATATGATTGGACAGCGATCAATGAGATTCACTGGATTGCACTGAGACTGTACATGATTGTATAGCATTGGATTGTACTGAGATTGTACACAATTGTATAGCATTGGATTGCACTAAGGTTGTATGATAGCGGATTGTACTATATTAGGTTGTACTGCATTGAATTGGATCAGACTGTAATAATATGTATTATATGAGAAGTGGCCCAGATTTAATGGTATGGGATTGTATAGAAGGCATTGGACTGCACAGGATTGGATCAGACTTACTTGTACTAGACTAGATCAGATTGTGCTTGATTGCACCACATTTGATACGACTGTATTCTTTAATAATTGCACTGGATTGTATTGAGATTGTACATGATTGCATGGCATTGGATTGGATTGAGATTGTAGATGATTGCATGGCATTGGATTGGATTGAGATTGTACATGTTGTTCACACAGTATTACATGCTCTGCAGTGGACCGCACACAGTATTACGAGCTCCGCAGTGGACCCCACACAGTATTACATGCTCCGCAGTGGATCTCACACAGTATTACATGCTCCACAGTGGACCCCAAACAGTATTACATGCTCTGCAGTGGACCCCAAACAGTATTACATGCTCTGCAGTGGACCCCAAACAGTATTACATGCTCCGCAGTGGACCCCACACAGTATTAACAGCTCCACAATGGACCTCACACAGTATTACATGCTGCGCAGTGGACCTCACACAGTATTACATGCTCCGCAGTGGACCTCACACAGTATTACATGCTCCGCAGTGGACCTCACACAGTATTACATGCTCCGCAGTGGACCTCACACAGTATTACATGCTGCGCAGTGGACCTCACACAGTATTACATGCTGCGCAGTGGACCTCACACAGTATTACATGCTCCGCAGTGGACCTCACACAGTATTACATGCTCCGCAGTGGACTCCATACAGTATTACATGCTCCGCAGTGGACCCCACACAGTATTACATGCTGTGCAGTGGACTCCATACAGTATTACATGCTCCGCAGTGGACCTCACACAGTATTACATGCTCCGCAGTGGACTCCATACAGTATTACATGCTCCGCAGTGGACCTCACACAGTATTACATGCTCCGCAGTGGACCTCACACAGTATTACATGCTCCGCAGTGGACCTCACACAGTATTACATGCTCCGCAGTGGACCCCACACAGTATTACATGCTCCGCAGTGGACCTCACACAGTATTACATGCTGCGCAGTGGACCTCACACAGTATTACATGCTCCGCAGTGGACCTCACACAGTATTACATGCTCCGCAGTGGACTCCATACAGTATTACATGCTCCGCAGTGGACCTCACACAGTATTACATGCTCCGCAGTGGACCTCACACAGTATTACATGCTCCGCAGTGGACCTCACACAGTATTACATGCTCCGCAGTGGACCTCACACAGTATTACATGCTCCGCAGTGGACCTCACACAGTATTACATGCTCCGCAGTGGACCTCACACAGTATTACATGCTGCGCAGTGGACCTCACACAGTATTACATGCTCCGCAGTGGACCTCACACAGTATTACATGCTCCGCAGTGGACCCCACACAGTATTACATGCTCCGCAGTGGACCTCACACAGTATTACATGCTCCGCAGTGGACCTCACACAGTATTACATGCTGCGCAGTGGACCTCACACAGTATTACATGCTCCGCAGTGGTCCCCACACAGTATTACATGCTCCGCAGTGGTCCCCACACAGTATTACATGCTCCGCAGTGGTCCCCACACAGTATTACATGCTCCGCAGTGGACCTCACACAGTATTACATGCTGCGCAGTGGACCTCACACAGTATTACATGCTGCGCAGTGGACCCCACACAGTATTACATGCTCCGCAGTGGACCTCACACAGTATTACATGCTCCGCAGTGGTCCCCACACAGTATTACATGCTCCGCAGTGGTCCCCACACAGTATTACATGCTCCGCAGTGGTCCCCACACAGTATTACATGCTCCGCAGTGGTCCCCACACAGTATTACATGCTCCGCAGTGGACCTCACACAGTATTACATGCTGCGCAGTGGACCTCACACAGTATTACATGCTGCGCAGTGGACCCCACACAGTATTACATGCTCCGCAGTGGACCTCACACAGTATTACATGCTCCGCAGTGGTCCCCACACAGTATTACATGCTCCGCAGTGGTCCCCACACAGTATTACATGCTCCGCAGTGGTCCCCACACAGTATTACATGCTCCGCAGTGGTCCCCACACAGTATTACATGCTCCGCAGTGGTCCCCACACAGTATTACATGCTCCGCAGTGGACCTCACACAGTATTACATGCTGCGCAGTGGACCTCACACAGTATTACATGCTGCGCAGTGGACCCCACACAGTATTACATGCTCCGCAGTGGTCCCCACACAGTATTACATGCTCCGCAGTGGTCCCCACACAGTATTACATGCTCCGCAGTGGTCCCCACACAGTATTACATGCTCCGCAGTGGTCCCCCCAGAGCCCCCATTCTCCCCTCTTGCTCACACACAGCCTGCACCCCCATGTCCCCCTCTTGCTCACACACGTTCTCTTCTCTCCACCTTATCAGTCTTGTTCCCAGCAGCTTCCACACTGTCCTGTACAATCCAGAATAGCTCCGCCCACACAAGAGTCTGATCATGACGTCATCAAAGGTCCTTTAGCCCACTAGGTTTTAGGGTGCTCAGCCCAGGACAGGTGAGTAGAAGTATTTTTTTTATTTTTATACATTTAATGCAAAGGAGCCCAGTCAGACCCATTTCCATTAACAAGGCTTTCCACTGTCATGGTGGTCCGGGGCCCTGACTATTTCCAGCTGGCCGCGGGCCCTGTACACCTCCGGACCCGCCACACTCACTGTGACCACGATAGTTACACTATCCCATGGGCGTATTACATAGGATTAGGGGGTATTATTTACCAGGGGGCACTGCTTATACTAACTGAGGAAGGGGGTCCCAAAATCCTTTAGGAGGTACAAAGGTGGTGATATGAACTGTGTGTGGACATAAGGGGGGGTTGTTACTGTTTTGGAGACACAAAGGGAGAGTTCTTAAAGGGGCGTCCTCTGGGAATATGATGGTGTTGTTGGTATATCAGCATTTGGGGCCCCGCTTTTAGTTTTGTCTGGGGCCCCAGTTTGTCTATACCCGGCCCTGCCTATACGGGTTATCTTATGCCTTGATGAGTTCCCTATTTCTAATATATCAAGTGGTGAATATAAGACTTGCACAGAGTGACGGAGCGCGGTGAGCACTGAGGAGTCACATGAGAAGATAGACCGCTGATGGGGCAGAGCGCAGTGAGCGCCGCCCTCCTGGTCACCTGGATATGTTACTATAGTTTATAATGCACTTGTATGGGACTGAGCTGCGGTGACCCGGCACGGCCATACACAGTGGAAGGCGCTGTGCTTCTAGCCAGTACACTATGTGCAGCGAGCATTACAATCACCTGACCAGAGGGGGCGACACTGAGCCTCTGCTACAACCAATATAAAAATTGCTGTAAACTTCTGCAGTTCGCTACAATGTATCAGTCAGGAGGCCGCGCTGATAACTGTAGGACACTGTCTACACTGGAACGAACCCTCAGCTGGGAGAAGATCTGGACAGTAACAACAAGGTGACAGCAGCGATGTGCAAGCCCCAATTTATTGTTATTGGCCATGTCCTGTGTGGGGGAGGTCACTGGGTGGTAGCAGGGGTGCGACCCAAACAGTCCAGACAGGGACACAACATGTGCAGCAAAAACTGCAAAATACATAAACCTTCACTTCAGGCACAAAATGGGCAAAACACAATAAATCCCTGCTCGTCTGAGTCACTAACTAAACAGAACAGATAACCGAACTATACATGTGACTTACTACCAACCACATGAACAACACAGGAGCAATATAGTGTCACCGGACTCAGGATAACAGGACAGACCTCATGGACCTGCCCTGCAATGTAAGAGCTATAGCTTTGTATGGCCCAGTAAAGAGCCCAGGATCTGCCCCTGTGCTGAAGCTCCTCCAGATCTGCCCCTGTGCTGATGCTCCTCCAGATCTGCCCCTGTGCTGAAGCTCCTTCAGATCTGCCCCTGTGCTGAGGCTCCTCCAGATCTGCCCCTGTGCTGAGGCTCCTTCAGATCTGCCCCTGTGCTGAGGCTCCTCCAGATCTGCCCCTGTGCTGAGGCTACTCCAGATCTGCCCCTGTGCTGAGGCTCCTTCAGATCTGCCCCTGTGCTGAGGCTCCTCCAGATCTGCCCCTGTGCTGAGGCTCCTCCAGATCTGCCCCTGTGCTGAGGCTCCTCCAGATCTGCCCCTGTGCTGAGGCTCCTCCAGATCTGCCCCTGTGCTGAAGCTCCTCCAGATCTGCCCCTGTGCTGAGGCTCCTCCAGATCTGCCCCTGTGCTGAGGCTGCTCCAGATCTGCCCCTGTGCTGAAGCTCCTTCAGATCTGCCCCTGTGCTGAGGCTCCTCCAGATCTGCCCCTGTGCTGAGGCTGCTCCAGATCTGCCCCTGTGCTGAGGCTCCTCCAGATCTGCCCCTGTGCTGAGGCTCCTCCAGATCTGCCCCTGTGCTGAAGCTCCTCCAGATCTGCCCCTGTGCTGAGGCTCCTCCAGATCCGCCCCTGTGCTGAGGCTCCTCCAGATCCGCCCCTGTGCTGAGGCTCCTCCAGATCCGCCCCTGTGCTGAGGCTGCTCCAGATCCGCCCCTGTGCTGAGGCTCCTCCAGATCTGCCCCTGTGCTGAGGCTCCTCCAGATCTGCCCCTGTGCTGAAGCTCCTCCAGATCTGCCCCTGTGCTGAGGCTCCTCCAGATCTGCCCCTGTGCTGAGGCTCCTCCAGATCTGCCCCTGTGCTGAGGCTCCTCCAGATCTGCCCCTGTGCTGAGGCTGCTCCAGATCTGCCCCTGTGCTGAAGCTCCTTCAGATCTGCCCCTGTGCTGAGGCTCCTCCAGATCTGCCCCTGTGCTGAGGCTCCTCCAGATCTGCCCCTGTGCTGAGGCTCCTCCAGATCTGCCCCTGTGCTGAGGCTCCTCCAGATCTGCCCCTGTGCTGAGGCTCCTCCAGATCTGCCCCTGTGCTGAGGCTCCTCCAGATCTGCCCCTGTGCTGAGGCTCCTCCAGATCTGCCCCTGTGCTGAGGCTCCTCCAGATCTGCCCCTGTGCTGAGGCTCCTCCAGATCTGCCCCTGTGCTGAGGCTCCTCCAGATCTGCCCCTGTGCTGAGGCTCCTCCAGATCTGCCCCTGTGCTGAGGCTCCTCCAGATCTGCCCCTGTGCTGAGGCTCCTCCAGATCCGCCCCTGTGCTGAGGCTCCTCCAGATCCGCCCCTGTGCTGAGGCTCCTCCAGATCTGCCCCTGTGCTGAGGCTGCTCCAGATCTGCCCCTGTGCTGAGGCTCCTCCAGATCTGCCCCTGTGCTGAGGCTCCTCCAGATCTGCCCCTGTGCTGAAGCTCCTCCAGATCTGCCCCTGTGCTGAAGCTCCTTCAGATCTGCCCCTGTGCTGAGGCTGCTCCAGATCTGCCCCTGTGCTGAAGCTCCTTCAGATCTGCCCCTGTGCTGAGGCTCCTCCAGATCTGCCCCTGTGCTGAGGCTCCTCCAGATCTGCCCCTGTGCTGAGGCTCCTCCAGATCTGCCCCTGTGCTGAGGCTACTCCAGATCTGCCCCTGTGCTGAGGCTCCTCCAGATCTGCCCCTGTGCTGAGGCTCCTCCAGATCTGCCCCTGTGCTGAGGCTCCTCCAGATCTGCCCCTGTGCTGAGGCTCCTCCAGATCTGCCCCTGTGCTGAGGCTCCTCCAGATCTGCCCCTGTGCTGAGGCTCCTCCAGATCTGCCCCTTGTGCTGAGGCTCCTCCAGATCTGCCCCTGTGCTGAGGCTCCTCCAGATCTGCCCCTGTGCTGAGGCTCCTCCAGATCTGCCCCTTGTGCTGAGGCTCCTCCAGATCTGCCCCTGAGCTGAAGCTCCTACAGACTTGCCCCGGACCACACATATGTCAGAGACCTGGGGGAGATATAGCGAGACCTCAGCACTCTGCCTGTCACCTGCTCACATCTGCATCCACTGCATTTTTGAGGATTATATAGTGCAGCATATTGAAGTATATTGTAGTTTATTGTAGTGTAGTATATTGTTCTACCCTACAGCTATATTAACCCTGAATGTCCTGGATGTAATCTTGTTAGCTTTTCCTTTTGGTTCTGATCACATATCCTATCCTACTAATATTATACATGTGACAGTTTGGATGTTTGTTCCTCTCTCATGCTGAGAGGATTTGGATGAGATTTGCCCCATAGATACTCTGTAACCTGGAGTAACACATCGGCTACTTTGTATCCCGGTACATGACATGGCTTCACTACTGTTCTGGATTTATGGTCACATATTATATTACATGTCCCATAGATACTCTGTAACCTGGAGTAACACATCGGCTACTTTGTATCCCGGTAGATGACATGGCTTCACTACTGTTCTGGATTTATGGGCACATACTATATAACATGTCCCATAGATACTCTGTAACCTGGAGTAACACATCGGCTACTTTGTATCCCGGTACATGACATGGCTTCACTACTGTTCTGGATTTATGGTCACATACTATATTACATGTCCCATAGATACTCTGTAACCTGGAGTAACACATCGGATACTTTGTATCCCGGTAAATGACATGGCTTCACTACTGTTCTGGATTTATGGTCACATACTATATTACACTGCTCCTGCAGCCGCTTATCTCAGCTCCCAGGTCTGTTATCTCTCTATGTAACACTCAGCTAACCCTCAGTCCATTGTGTACAAGCATCTGCATATTATCTGATCTGCTCCAGGCAGTGCTGACACACTGGAGGGGGAAGCACCTTTACTCCACATTGGCAGTTTGCTGATATTACACATGGCGGGAAAAAGAAAATCAAATTTGTCACAAACACCGAGATCTATGAAGGGGCCAGAAGTCACAGAGGTCTCCTCAAGCGGAGCTGACAGGGGATCATCGGTGCCCACAACACGCTCATTATATGGCGTCCCAGTGAGCTGCTGAGATACCGGAACAATCACAGGCACAGCGCGAGGAATGAATTCAGCAGCAAGATAACATGAGAGCCGCCGGAACACCGGAGCAGGCAAATCACCGACTGCAGCAATATGCTGAATATAGGCGGATCATCGACCCCGACAACACGCAGACGAAGTCACAGGCACAGGCACGTGAGAAATAAGCCAAGAAAGGCGCATAAGATTTCCTTCTCTCGCTTCTCCCTCATGTACCACCAGGGGGCGACAAAGTCTAGGTGACACCAGAAGGCAATAGAGTCCAAGTGACACCAGGGGGCGCTAAAGTCTAACAGACTCCAGACCTGCGTGGATTATTATTATCTGACCTCATAGACAACAAAACAAAAAGTTAGAAGTTTTTGAGGAGATCCCACAATTGGCCCTGAAGGTCATGTGATCCCGTTATGTGGATGACATCATCACATGTAAGGCACGTGTAGGACTAGATGTATACTACTGTCAGAGCACAGGTCTGGGGGTTCAGGACACCCCTCTCCCCTTCCTTCTTTATCACATATGAGCAGTATGTGTATGTCACAGCCTCTCCTTACATGTACTGACCCCCAGCCGGCCCCCCTGGGGGTGACTGCGCAGGATCCTGGGGCCCGGGCACACTGCTTGGTCTGGATTGTTTGGCTCAGGATGTGTAAGCAGAGACGTCTGATAGACGCAGCAGATGGAGGATGACGTGAGGCAGCAACATAGCTGACAGCGCCGGCCGCCCGGGAGATCGCCCGCCTGTTATAGTCGAGGATTGCATCATCACAGATCACAGGTTATAATCGGAACCGCTCCGTAACAACTGCCCAGAATCCCAGACAGGCCGTCTGTACTCTGTGAGCGAGCCATAGGGGGCGATATCAGGTGCATGTTCACATTACACCAGCAGAATTCACAGAATACAGGCCGCTATATACAGTACAGAATACAGGCCGCTATATACAGTACAGAATACAGGCCGCTATATACAGTACAGAATACAGGCCGCTATATACAGTACAGAATACAGGCCGCTATATACAGTACAGAATACAGGCCGCTATATACAGTACAGAATACAGGCCGCTATATACAGTACAGAATACAGGCCGCTATATACAGTACAGAATACAGGCCGCTATATACAGTACAGAATACAGGCCGCTATATACACTACAGAATACAGGCCGCTATATAAGTACAGAATACAGGCCGCTATATACACTACAGAATACAGGCCGCTATATACAGTACAGAATACAGGCCGCTATATACAGTACAGAATACAGGCTGCTATATACACTACAGAATACAGGCCGCTATATACAGTACAGAATACAGGCCGCTATATACACTACAGAATACAGGCCGCTATATACAGTACAGAATACAGGCCGCTATATAAGTACAGAATACAGGCCGCTATATACACTACAGAATACAGGCCGCTATATACAGTACAGAATACAGGCCGCTATATACAGTACAGAATACAGGCCGCTATATACAGTACAGAATACAGGCTGCTATATACACTACAGAATACAGGCCGCTATATACAGTACAGAATACAGGCCGCTATATACAGTACAGAATACAGGCCGCTATATACAGTACAGAATACAGGCCGCTATATACAGTACAGAATACAGACTGCTATATACAGTACAGAATACAGGCCGCTATATACACTATAGAATACAGGCCGCTATATACAGTACAGAATACAGGCCGCTATATACAGTACAGAATACAGGCCGCTATATACAGTACAGAATACAGGCCGCTATATACAGTACAGAATACAGGCCGCTATATACAGTACAGAATACAGGCCGCTATATACAGTACAGAATACAGGCCGCTATATACAGTACAGAATACAGGCCGCTATATACACTACAGAATACAGGCCGCTATATACACTACAGAATACAGGCCGCTATATACACTACAGAATACAGGCCGCTATATACACTACAGAATACAGGCCGCTATATACACTACAGAATACAGGCCGCTATATACAGTACAGAATACAGGCTGCTATATACAGTACAGAATACAGGCTGCTATATACACTACAGAATACAGGCCGCTATATACAGTACAGAATACAGGCCGCTATATACAGTACAGAATACAGGCCGCTATATACACTACAGAATACAGGCCGTTATATACAGTACAGAATACAGGCCGCTATATACAGTACAGAATACAGGCTGCTATATACAGTACAGAATACAGGCTGCTATATACACTACAGAATACAGACTGCTATATACACTACAGAATACAGACTGCTATATACAGTACAGAATACAGGCCGCTATATACAGTACAGAATACAGGCCGCTATATACACTACAGAATACAGGCCGCTATATACAGTACAGAATACAGGCTGCTATATACAGTACAGAATACAGGCTGCTATATACACTACAGAATACAGGCCGCTATATACAGTACAGAATACAGGCCGCTATATACAGTACAGAATACAGACCGCTATATACACTACAGAATACAGGCCGTTATATACAGTACAGAATACAGGCCGCTATATACAGTACAGAATACAGGCTGCTATATACAGTACAGAATACAGGCTGATATATACACTACAGAATACAGGCCGCTATATACACTACAGAATACAGGCTGCTATATACAGTACAGAATACAGGCTGCTATATATACACTACAGAATACAGGCTGCTATATACAGCCCAAAGTATAATACAAGCACATTGGCTCAGACTGAACACGCTCGGCCTGAAACATAACTGGTGGATGAGGCGGGCGATGGTTCTTGTGAGGCAGACGATGGTTCTTGTGAGACGGGTGATGTTTCTTGTGAGGCGGGCAATGGTTCTTGTGAGGCGGGCGATGATTCTTGTGAGGAGGGTGATGGTTCTTGTGAAGCGGGCGATGGTTCTTGTGAAGCGGGCGATGGTTTTTGTGAGGCAGACAATGGTTCTTGTGAGACAAGCGATGGTTCTTGTAAGACTGGCGATGGTTCTTGTGAGACGGGCGATGGTTCTTGTGAGATGGGTGATGGTTCTTGTGAGATGGCCGATGGTTCTTATGAGATGGGTGATGGTTCTTATGAGATGGGCGATGGTTCTTGTGAGGCGGGTGATGGTTCTTGTGAGGCGGGCGATGATTCTTGTGAGGAGGGTGATGGTTCTTGTGAAGCGGGCGATGGTTCTTGTGAAGCGGGCGATGGTTTTTGTGAGGCAGACGATGGTTCTTGTGAGACAAGCGATGGTTCTTGTAAGACTGGCGATGGTTCTTGTGAGACGGGCGATGGTTCTTGTGAGATGGGCGATGGTTCTTGTGAGATGGGTGATGGTTCTTGTGAGATGGCCGATGGTTCTTGTGAGATGGGTGATGGTTCTTGTGAGATGGCCGATGGTTCTTGTGAGATGGGTGATAGTTCTTATGAGATGGGCGATGGTTCTTGTGAGGCGGGTCATGGTTCTTGTGAGGCGGGCAATGGTTCTTGTGAGGCGGGCGATGTTCTTGTGAGGCAGGCGATGGTTCTTGTGAAGCGGGCGATGGTTCTTGTGAGGCAGACGATGGTTCTTGTGAAGCAGGCGATGGTTCTTGTGAGGCGGGCGATGGTTCTTGTGAGGCGGGCGATGGTTCTTGTGAGATTGGCGATGGTTCTTGTGAGACTGGCAATGGTTCTTGTGAGACAGGCGATGGTTCTTGTGAGATGGCCGATGGTTCTTGTGAGATGGGTGATGGTTCTTGTGAGATGGGTGATGGTTCTTGTGAGATGGGCGATGGTTCTTGTGAGATGGGCGATGGTTCTTGTGAGATGGGTGATGGTTCTTGTGAGGAGGGCGATGGTTCTTGTGAGACGGGCGATGGTTCTTGTGAGATGGCTGATGGTTCTTGTGAGATGGGTGATGGTTCTTGTGAGGAGGGCGATGGTTCTTGTGAGATGGGCGATGGTTCTTGTGAGGAGGGCGATGGTTCTTGTGAGACAAGCGATGGTTCTTGTGAGACTGGCGATGGTTCTTGTGAGATGGGTGATGGTTCTTGTGAGGAGGGCGATGGTTCTTGTGAGACTGGCGATGGTTCTTGTGAGACTGGCGATGGTTCTTGTGAGACTGGCGATGGTTCTTGTGAGACAGGCGATGGTTCTTGTGAGATGGCCGATGGTTCTTGTGAGATGGGTGATGGTTCTTGTGAGATGGGTGATGGTTCTTGTGAGATGGGCGATGGTTCTTGTGAGATGGGTGATGGTTCTTGTGAGGAGGGCGATGGTTCTTGTGAGGAGGGCGATGGTTCTTGTGAGACGGGCGATGGTTCTTGTGAGATGGCTGATGGTTCTTGTGAGATGGGTGATGGTTCTTGTGAGGCGGGCGATGGTTCTTGTGAGATGGGCGATGGTTCTTGTGAGGAGGGCGATGGTTCTTGTGAGACTGGCGATGGTTCTTGTGAGATGGGTGATGGTTCTTGTGAGGAGGGCGATGGTTCTTGTGAGACTGGCGATGGTTCTTGTGAGACGGGCGATGGTTCTTGTGAGACGGGCGATGGTTCTTGTGAGATGGGTGATGGTTCTTGTGAGATGGGTGATGGTTCTTGTGAGATGGGCGATGGTTCTTGTGAGATGGGTGATGGTTCTTGTGAGGCGGGCGATGGTTCTTGTGAAGCGGGAGATGGTTCTTGTGAGGCGGGCGATGGTTCTTGTGAAGCGGGTGATGGTTCTTGTGAAGCGGGCGATGGTTCTTGTGAGGCGGGTGATGGTTCTTGTGAGGCGGGCGATGGTTCTTGTGAAGCCCCCTGTCCCGGGAGAAGCCTGGTCTGTAAGGGTCCGCTCACCTGTAGACAGAGCAGAACCACCTGAGTGATGGGCAGGATGTAATGCCCCGTTTGCCCTGTGATGACGCTACAGGAAGACTGAGCACTGATCACAGCTGATTGGGGGGGACTCTGTCTAAAGTGGAGAACCCCCATAACCTTGCGGTGGCCGCTCAGTGTAGAGGTGACATCTGTATACATGATATATAACTCATGCTGTATCTGTAGCACCCGCATACTCTACAGCGCTGCACACAGGCGGCCATGCTCTGACACCGATTAACCTTTCGATGGCTGCCATCATCTACGGTGTCCTGTGATGTCATCAGTGGTCCCCATTTCGGAGCCTCTGAGACATGAGGCCACTTCCGCTGCTTGTCCAGCTATATATAGCCTGGCATGCCTGTGTCACCACGTCATGACTGCAGGAAGCGCCACATGAGGAATGTCCAGCGGAATTTCTGGAATCAGCCCAAATCCCTGGAAATGCAAGAAGGAAAGAAAAACCCTGTTAACCCCCCGAGTGCTGGAGCCCTTCCCTGCTGCAGAGGCCGCCTTGTTGTGCAGCACTTCCTATCACCCCGCTGTGTGAGGACAGGGGCAGGCAGCAGGGCCCGGGCCCCTCCTCCTCCGGCCCCCAGCCATTGGTGGATTTACATAGTTCAGCCCATTTTTCCTGGAAAGTTCTTGGAAATATATTAGCTGAGTTCTGCTGTTACACTGGAACGACACACACACCCAATACAGCTATATATAGAGACGGCGCAGCGGCTGCCCGGGCTTAGATAGCAGCGTCCGCTCGCAGAGCATACAGTGTGTGCACCGTCACCGAGCTCCGCTCACACCGCAATCAGCACCCGAGGATTTGACTTTGGCACTCTCGCCTCCTTCCCTGGTACGGAGCCGTCTCTGCGCTGGGACACCCATGCCTTTCCGCTCCTCCTGGACGGATATGATTCTTTGTGTCCGAGGGTAAGGCGACTTCTTATCTGTTATTTCTATAGCACCGACCTATGCCGTGGCGCAGGGCACAGAACGTGACGCGTCTCCGGTTATTGTGTCGCTCCGCTGAAGGACACGGCACGTCATGTGTTTTCCTGTGATGCACTACAGCCCTCTCCACCTGCGTCCGTCTAAACCTCTCTCTCCTTTCCAGTCCACAGAGCCTGTTGGCAGAGCAGAGGGTTTGTCGACCTTCATCCTGTGTGGGGGTCCCGGGCTTTGCAGCCGACCAAGTCATGCACCCCCTGAACCCTCCAGCCTGTCCGGGGCACTCCCCAAATGTGCCTGAGGTGCCCCCAAGGATGACGGAGCCGCAGCGACCGCTACCGCCCCCCCAGAACACCGTCAGGGACCCAGAAGAAGATCTGCTCTGCATCGCCAAGACGTTCTGCTATCTGCGAGAATCTGGTAAGACCCCTGGAACAAAGTAAAACTTTAAAGGGGGGATTAAAGGGACGGTGTTTGGGGGATCGGTAACTCACATATTACTATCTAATCTTCATCACATGTATATGAGCTGGCAGAGCCGCCATCTGGCACTGGACGTGACACGACTCACATTGGCGCAGCTGGGGGTGGAGGGGTGATAAGTATTTCATATCACAGGACTTTAAGAGTTAAAGCCTTGTAGCGTCACGAAGGCTGCGATACTCCGAGCACTGGTGCTGGAACCATCGGACTCAAAAATATCAAAAAGTCCCAAAAAAAGTTCAATCGCTAATTCCTCGCTATTCGCCGTCTCGGCGATCGGCGCAGTCACATTTTACCGTTGCGAGCAGCCACGTTTACAATGCTGGAACACAATACAAATGTCAATGTTCAGGCGCCACTTTAATGGCGTCACGTAGAACACGATAGAAAAGGAGCTGCGTGTTTAACCCCTAAAGTCCCGGACTATAAAAGAATCCGCAGAATTTCTCTTTGTCGCGACCGGAAAAAGGTGGAAATTGGAAGTTTCACTGGTCGTTCCGTCTTCTGTAAATTTTGTGCGTTTTTGGGGTGTTCTGGGTTCTGAGCTGTCCCGTCCTCCTCGTCTTCTATGGAGTTGTCGTGAATCCTCTGGAGACCTCCCTCAGCTGTGCAGGGTCGCGCAGGGTTGTGACCCAGCTTTTCAGAGGCCCTGAATGGTGAATCTGCCCAGTCCCGGCACCAGACGTATCGCTGCATTATTAGATACATTAACTGTTTAGGATCCTGGGAAAGTTGAAGGACCCCTGCAGGTCCTGGATTAGCTGCCATCTGTCACCCAGCTTTCCCAGAAGCAGATATAGGATGATGATTGTGGGCCGGGGGTTTTGTGGGTTTCTGACCTTGACCTTGTTGTCGCTCTTTCTCCCCCTCTCAGGTTGGTACTGGGGGCCGATCACAGCCACAGAGGCCAAACAGAGACTCCAGAAAATGGCAGAAGGCGTCTTCCTGGTGCGGGACAGCACTCACCCCAGTTACCTCTTCACGTTATCCGTCCGGACAAACCGCGGCCCCACGAACGTTCGCATCGAGTACTCGGACAGTCTCTTCCGGTTGGACTCTAACTGGCTATCCAAGCCGCGTATCCTCTCCTTCCCGGACGTGGTCAGCCTGGTACAATACTACGTCTCGTCCTGCAGCGGCTCCGACAGCTCTAAGGACCCTGCCAGTCAGTCGCCCCCCGAACCCTCCTCTCTTAAGGAGCCTGCTGCTGTCCACCTCAAGCTCCTACAACCCCTGCATCGAAGTGGAGAGAGCCCGAGCCTACAGCACCTGTGCCGGCTCCAGATAAACCGCAGCGTGGCCCCGGGATCAGACCTGACAGAACTGCCGCTCCCCAGGAGGATGGTGGAGTACCTGCGGCGCTACCCCTTCAAGCTCTGACCCTTCCAGGACAGGACTCTTCACACTTCACACATACTTCCCGCCGAGGGTGCCATACGTCCAAGATTGTACATACTCACCGTATTTATTCTACATCCCCCACCCCACTGTTTTTTTGGGGGGAGGGGGAGTTTATACTGTGTTCCTCAGTGCCAGTGGATGGTTCCCCCGGAGTCTCTGCGGGGCTCCCCTACCCCTCACTGTGACGGACCTGCTGCCAGCTGTGGATTATACACTGTCCCAACACACAGAGACCCACGTCTGGACTGGATCCCCGGGGTCAGACCGCTGTGGACGCCTGTGACACGGCCGGCACAGCTGCACTTTAGTGGTTACGTCGTCGCCGGAGGAATCTTTCCGTCAGGCTGCTGGAGGTGACAATAAATAGGATTTCTTACTAATGTGGTCGTCCTGTTGTTTTTAACCCCTTTCCTGCCTAGTTGTAAAATGTAATCCTATTCACTGGTAATATCTGGCTCTGGGAAAAGCTGGGTGACAGCCAACATGGCTGCTCTTAAATGGATTGACACTCAACTTTTCTATAAGACTGAATGGCAAATGTGACTTTTTACATAAAGATGCCCATCCCGGCAATTCTACATAAATATCATTTACCATTCAGGTATAATGGAATTACATCCAGCTTTCCCAGAGACAGATATACAGGATGATTTAGGTCGAGGCCCCACATTGCAGAAACCTAGATTTTATTGTTGCAGATTTTGCTGCGGGTTTTTTGAGCCAAATCCAAGAATGTCTACAAAAGGAAATATCTAGGAAACTTCCGAGACTCTTATACTTTCCTTGGACTTCTCTTATACGTTCCTTAGACGTTTCTTAGACTTCTATTAGACTTTCCTTACATGTTTCTCAGACCTTCCTTAGACTTCTCTTATACGTTTCTTAGACTTCTCTTATACTTTCCTTATACGTTTCTTATACATTCCTTGGACTTCTCTTATACGTTCCTTAGACTTTCCTTAGACCTCTCTTATACTTTTCTTATACTTTCCTTAGACTTCTATTAGACCTTCCTTAGACTTCTCTTATACGTTCCTTAGACGTTTCTTAGACTTTCCTTAGACTTCTCTTATACGTTTCTCAGACTTTCCTTAGACTTCTATTAGACCTTCCTTAGACTTCTCTTATACGTTCCTTAGACGTTTCTTAGACTTTCCTTAGACTTCTCTTATACGTTTCTCAGACTTTCCTTAGACTTCTATTAGACTTTCTTTAGACGTCTCTCTTCTGCTCAATTCACTCCTGACTTTGGCTCAAAAAAATTGCAGCAAATTCTGTAACAAAAAATTCTTTGTTTGTGCAACGTGTGGCCTGCGCCTTGTAGATATTGGGGATTTAAAGGGAAAGCGCCCTTTTCTATGACGACCAGATGTTCTTGTGACTTCTTTATGTGCCCCTTCTATTGTCCTCCGACTACAGCTCCCATCATGTGGCCTCTGTGGTCGGGGGACGTTGGAGCTGCTGCCATATTATACGATTGTTACAGCCTCTGTATACAGGGCGACGCACCGGCGTAACAACTGCCTGACGCCATTACATATAGATTTCTCTATACCTGTTACCGCCGTTACCCGCCATCACCTCCGATATTGATTATTACATATTAATAGCTGATCCTTTCATCTCCATAGACAACCCCCCAGGGGCCCCTATACCTATAATGGGGTCCCTCAAACGTCCGTCCTTTGAAACTGAAACCGGATGAAAAAGTTCCAGCACTTTTTTGTCTGGCGATTTTGGGCGCACAAACTGCGCAGATGTGAACGCAGCCTTAGTCGCCTGGGCGGTCGCTGGGATTTATAATATCCACAAATATTAGAGATGACCCAAGAACGTGCGAAACGCGTCTGACAGAATGTAGGACACGAAACGCACGCACTGGCAAGATGTGATGGGTGTGAAGGGTTAACTGATTGACAGGAAAGATGAGGTCGTTGCAACAACTAACAGCCCTTTAACTTCCTTTATCTAGTTAACCCTTACAGCTCTGACCGCCAGGCTCCGCCCCCACCACCATCTTGGTACATCAGACACTCTTCGTGGGGTTCAGCAGGTCTACCCGCCATGAATACAGCAAGGCATCATGGGAAGCAGCCATGCCACCTTAGGCCTTTCTCTCGCCTGGGAATTCTGTGCAGTAATGTTACTCAGCTTTCCCAGACTCCTGAAAGGCAAATCCACCTTGTCATGTAATGATATACTTTGGGATTACTGTAAAAATCGAGAAATTTTCCATTCAGGGCTTTAGGAAAGCTGAGTGCTCCAGCTGCAGCCATATAGAGGGTCACCCATCTTTCCCAGAAGCAGATACCGATTCTCTGCAGTCATTGCTTAGCTGTAGCACCCTGTTGGTTTCTGGATGGTATGGTTAGAGGATTGGGGTGACGTGGCGGTATCACCAGTGCACGTTCTTGCGGTTCGTCTCCCGGGCGCGATTTCGTTCTCGCCGTCTCTCCCTCAGGTAAACCTGTATTCTTCCACCCTCTCTGCTGCCAATTTCTCCTGCGGTAAATCTGTGTTCTCCTCATTCAGCCCCCGGGCAGGGTTACACTTTACAGACACACAAATATTTCTGAGCCTTGTCCCCCTCCCCCGTCCTCGCTGTGCTCAGGGTTTACCAGGAAACGCGCTGCCGTGTCTTTCTGAGAAACTGAGTAACAAGGAGGGAGAGTGACGGCGGCGGGCGGCAGCTGACACTGCGACGTACACAGCACCGCTCATGTCTGACACCTACATACACCCCGGGAGAGTGGCCCCCAACACGTCAGGGGCCACAGATGGTACTAACTCACTGCAAATACTGGTACTGCTGTCACTCATCTCCTGTGCGCACCTGCACTTAAAGGGACACTAACCCGAAAAACTGAGCTTATAATAGTACAGAAAGAGCAGAAGCAGCAGATATCAGTGACATAGAGAAGAGGCGGAGCTCTGGAGGTATAGGATATATATATATATCTACTGGTGAGGAAACTACACATCCCTCTGATAAACACTAATGTCAACCTTTCGCTACCTGACATGGCTGATAACAGATAGTAATAGATTGTATTCCCCTGTCCTACAGTCGGCCTCTCCTCTCCTGACATGGCTGATAACAGATAGTAATAGATTGTATTCCCCTGTCCTACAGTCGGCCTCTCCCCTCCTGACATGGCTGATAACAGATAGTAATAGATTGTATTCTCCTGTCCTACAGTCGGCCTCTCCTCTCCTGACATGGCTGATAACAGATAGTAATAGATTGTATTCTCCTGTCCTACAGTCGGCCTCTCCTGACATGGCTGATAACAGATAGTAATAGATTGTATTCTCCTGTCCTACAGTCGGCCTCTCCTCTCCTGACATGGCTGATAACAGATAGTAATAGATTGTATTCCCCTGTACTACAGTCGGCCTCTCCTGACATGGCTGATAACAGATAGTAATAGATTGTATTCCCCTGTCCTACAGTCGGCCCCTCCTCTCCTGACATGGCTGATAACAGATAGTAATAGATTGTATTCCCCTGTCCTACAGTCGGCCTCTCCTCTCCTGGCTGATAACAGATAGTAATAGATTGTATTCCCCTGACCTACAGTCGGCCTCTCCTCTCCTGGCTGATAACAGATAGTAATAGATTGTATTCCCCTGTCCTACAGTCGGCCTCTCCTCTCCTGACATGGCTGATAACAGATAGTAATAGATTGTATTCTCCTGTCCTACAGTCGGCCTCTTCCCTCCTGACATGGCTGATAACAGATAGTAATAGATTGTATTCCCCTGTCCTACAGTCGGCCTCTCCTCTCCTGACATGGCTGATAACAGATAGTAATAGATTGTATTCTCCTGTCCTACAGTCGGCCTCTCCTCTCCTGACATGGCTGATAACAGATAGTAATAGATTGTATTCTCCTGTCCTACAGTCGGCCTCTCCTCTCCTGACATGGCTGATAACAGATAGTAATAGATTGTATTCCCCTGTCCTACAGTCAGCCTCTCCTGACATGGCTGATAACAGATAGTAATAGATTGTATTCCCCTGTCCTACAGTCGGCCTCTCCTCTCCTGACATGGCTGATAACAGATAGTAATAGATTGTATTCCCCTGTCCTACAGTCGGCCTCTCCCCTCCTGACATGGCTGATAACAGATAGTAATAGATTGTATTCCCCTGTCCTACAGTCGGCCTCTCCCCTCCTGACATGGCTGATAACAGATAGTAATAGATTGTATTCTCCTGTCCTACAGTCAGCCTCTCCTCTCCTGACATGGCTGATAACAGATAGTAATAGATTGTATTCCCCTGTCCTACAGTCGGCCTCTCCCCTCCTGACATGGCAGATAACAGATAGTAATAGATTGTATTCCCCTGTCCTACAGTCGGCCTCTCCTCTCCTGACATGGCTGATAACAGATAGTAATAGATTGTATTCTCCTGTCCTACAGTCGGCCTCTCCTCTCCTGACATGGCTGATAACAGATAGTAATAGATTGTATTCCCCTGTCCTACAGTCGGCCTCTTCCCTCCTGACATGGCTGATAACAGATAGTAATAGATTGTATTCCCCTGTCCTACAGTCGCCCTCTCCCCTCCTGACATGGCTGATAACAGATAGTAATAGATTGTATTCCCCTGTCCTACAGTCGGCCTCTCCTCTCCTGACATGGCTGATAACAGATAGTAATAGATTGTATTCTCCTGTCCTACAGTCGGCCTCTCCTCCCCTGACATGGCTGATAACAGATAGTAATAGATTGTATTCTCCTGTCCTACAGTCGGCCTCTCCTGACATGGCTGATAACAGATAGTAATAGATTGTATTCCCCTGTCCTACAGTCGGCCTCTCCCCTCCTGACATGTCTGATAACAGATAGTAATAGATTGTATTCCCCTGTCCTACAGTCGGCCTTTTCTCTCCCCTGACATGGCTGATAACAGATAGTAATAGATTGTATTCTCCTGTCCTACAGTCGGCCTCTCCTCTCCTGACATGGCTGATAACAGATAGTAATAGATTGTATTCCCCTGTCCTACAGTCTGCCTCTCCTCTCCTGACATGGCTGATAACAGATAGTAATAGATTGTATTCCCCTGTCCTACAGTCGGCCTCTCCTCTCCTGACATGGCTGATAACAGATAGTAATAGATTGTATTCTCCTGTCCTACAGTCGGCCTCTCCTGACATGACTGATAACAGATAGTAATAGATTGTATTCCCCTGTCCTACAGTCGGCCTCTCCTCTCCTGACATGGCTGATAACAGATAGTAATAGATTGTATTCCCCTGTCCTACAGTCGGCCTCTCCTCTCCTGACGTGGCTGATAACAGATAGTAATAGATTGTATTCTCCTGTCCTACAGTCGGCCTCTCCCCTCCTGACATGGCTGATAACAGATAGTAATAGATTGTATTCCCCTGTCCTACAGTCGGCCTCTCCTCTCCTGACGTGGCTGATAACAGATAGTAATAGATTGTATTCCCCTGTCCTACAGTCGGCCTCTCCTCTCCTGACATGGCTGATAACAGATAGTAATAGATTGTATTCTCCTGTCCTACAGTCGGCCTCTCCTCTCCTGACATGGCTGATAACAGATAGTAATAGATTGTATTCTCCTGTCCTACAGTCGGCCTCTCCTCTCCTGACATGGCTGATAACAGATAGTAATAGATTGTATTCTCCTGTCCTACAGTCGGCCTCTCCTCTCCTGACGTGGCTGATAACAGATAGTAATAGATTGTATTCCCCTGTCCTACAGTCGGCCTCTCCTCTCCTGACGTGGCTGATAACAGATAGTAATAGATTGTATTCCCCGATCTTACACTTCCTCCTCCAGCAGAGCTGTATAATAACCTCTGTATACAGTCACCCAGCTTTCCTGGCTCTCTCTGGCTTGCTCTCTTTGTCCTGTGACGTCACTGTGCTGGTTGCTCCCAGCTTTCCCAGAGCCCTGTTAATAGGAGGGCAGTATTGTATGGCACTGGTTATGTCAGGTATTTGTCACTGTAAACATTGTGGTTCGCAGCGCCAGGAAACGAGTTCCAGAGAAAAGCTTATTACAAGCAGGCGTGATGTTATAGCGCCGCTCCCCTCCCCCTCACTTCACTGGAACTGGGCCCTTTCTAAGAAATCCTGATAAAGCTGTGGGCGGAGCCTGTGAGAGGAGCGCAGCCAATCACTGTGCGGACAGGAACCTCTTCCCAGGAAGACTCAGGCACGGAAAATCCCTCATGTTTTCCTGGGAACTGACACAATGACTCCCGGAGCCCGGCAAGCTGTCAGCGGGCGAGGGGTGAAGGGCGGCCGCAGGAACGGGTCACAAACAAGTGGCAGATACAGAAACAATGTATTAACAGAATCTATAGCTACAGATACAATGTATACAGAGAATCTACAGCTACAGATACAATGTATCCAGAGAATCTACAGCTACAGATACAATGTATCCAGAGAATCTATAGCTACAGATACAATGTAACTAGAGAATCTATAGCTACAGATACAATGTAACTAGAGAATCTATAGCTACAGATACAATGTATCCAGAGAATCTACAGCTACAGATACAATGTAACCAGAGAATCTATAGCTACAGATACAGTGTATCCAGAGAATCTATAGCTACAGATACAATGTATCCAGAGAATCTATAGCTACAGATACAATGTAACTAGAGAATCTATAGCTACAGATACAATGTATCCAGAAAATCTATAGATACATATACAGTGTATCCAGAGAATCTATAGGTACAGATACAATGTATCCAGAGAATTTAAAGGTACAGATACAATGTATCCAGAGAATCTATAGGTACAGATACAATGTATCCAGAGAATCTATAGGTACAGATACAATGTATCCAGAGAATCTATAGCTACAGATACAATGTAACTAGAGAATCTATAGCTACAGATACAATGTATCCAGAGAATCTACAGCTACAGATACAATGTAACCAGAGAATCTATAGCTACAGATACAGTGTATCCAGAGAATCTATAGCTACAGATACAATGTATCCAGAGAATCTACAGCTACAGATACAATGTAACCAGAGAATCTATAGCTACAGATACAATGTAACCAGAGAATCTACAGCTACAGATACAATGTAACCAGAGAATCTATAGCTACAGATACAATGTATCCAGAGAATCTATAGCTACAGATACAATGTAACTAGAGAATCTATAGCTACAGATACAATGTATCCAGAAAATCTATAGATACATATACAGTGTATCCAGAGAATCTATAGGTACAGATACAATGTATCCAGAGAATCTACAGCTACAGATACAATGTAACCAGAGAATCTACAGCTACAGATACAATGTATCCAGAGAATTTAAAGGTACAGATACAATGTATCCAGAGAATCTATAGGTACAGATACAATGTATCCAGAGAATCTATAGGTACAGATACAATGTAACTAGAGAATCTATAGCTACAGATACAATGTATCCAGAAAATCTATAGATACATATACAGTGTATCCAGAGAATCTATAGGTACAGATACAATGTATCCAGAGAATCTACAGCTACAGATACAATGTAACCAGAGAATCTATAGCTACAGATACAATGTATCCAGAGAATCTATAGATACATATACAGTGTATCCAGAGAATCTATATCTACAGATACAATGTATCCAGAAAATCTATAGATACATATACAGTGCATCCAGAGAATCTATATCTACAGATACAATGTAACTAGAAAATCTATAGCTACAGATACAATGTAACCAGAGAATCTACAGCTACAGATACAATGTAACTAGAGAATCTATAGCTACAGATACAATGTAACCAGAGAATCTATAGCTACAGATACAATGTAACTAGAGAATCTATAGCTACAGATACAATGTAACTAGAAAATCTATAGCTACAGATACAATGTAACCAGAGAATCTATAGCTACAGATACAATGTAACCAGAGAATCTACAGCTACAGATACAATGTAACTAGAGAATCTATAGCTACAGATACAATGTAACCAGAGAATCTACAGCTACAGATACAATGTAACTAGAGAATCTATAGCTACAGATACAATGTAACCAGAGAATCTATAGCTACAGATACAATGTAACCAGAGAATCTACAGCTACAGATACAATGTATCCAGAGAATCTATAGCTACAGATACAATGTAACCAGAGAATCTATAGCTACAGATACAATGTAACCAGAGAATCTACAGCTACAGATACAATGTAACCAGAGAATCTATAGCTACAGATACAATGTAACCAGAGAATCTACAGCTACAGATACAATGTATCCAGAGAATCTATAGCTACAGATACAATGTATCCAGAGAATCTATAGCTACAGATACAATGTAACCAGAGAATCTATAGCTACAGATACAATGTATCCAGAGAATCTATAGCTACAGATACAATGTAACCAGAGAATCTACAGCTACAGATACAATGTATCCAGAGAATCTATAGCTACAGATACAATGTATCCAGAGAATCTATAGCTACAGATACAATGTAACCAGAGAATCTATAGCTACAGATACAATGTAACTAGAGAATCTATAGCTACAGATACAATGTAACCAGAGAATCTATAGCTACAGATACAATGTAACTAGAGAATCTATAGCTACAGATACAATGTAACTAGAAAATCTATAGCTACAGATACAATGTAACCAGAGAATCTATAGCTACAGATACAATGTAACCAGAGAATCTACAGCTACAGATACAATGTAACTAGAGAATCTATAGCTACAGATACAATGTAACCAGAGAATCTACAGCTACAGATACAATGTAACTAGAGAATCTATAGCTACAGATACAATGTAACCAGAGAATCTATAGCTACAGATACAATGTAACCAGAGAATCTACAGCTACAGTGTATCCAGAGAATCTATAGCTACAGATACAATGTATCCAGAGAATCTATAGCTACAGATACAATGTAACCAGAGAATCTACAGCTACAGATACAATGTATCCAGAGAATCTATAGCTACAGATACAATGTAACCAGAGAATCTATAGCTACAGATACAATGTAACCAGAGAATCTACAGCTACAGATACAATGTAACCAGAGAATCTATAGCTACAGATACAATGTAACCAGAGAATCTACAGCTACAGATACAGTGTATCCAGAGAATCTATAGCTACAGATACAATGTATCCAGAGAATCTATAGCTACAGATACAATGTAACCAGAGAATCTATAGCTACAGATACAATGTATCCAGAGAATCTATAGCTACAGATACAATGTAACCAGAGAATCTACAGCTACAGATACAATGTATCCAGAGAATCTACAGCTACAATGTAACCAGAGAATCTATAGCTACAGATACAATGTAACCAGAGAATCTACAGCTTCAGATACAATGTATCCAGAGAATCTACAGCTACAGATACAATGTATCCAGAGAATCTACAGCTACAGATACAGTGTATCCAGGGAATCTACAGATCCAGATACTATGGGGACAATTTCTTAAGTCTGGTGTATTGTATGTGACTGGCGGAGGGAATAGGAGATTTTTGCGGATGCGGCCAGAATAGAAATCTACGCCAGTGATGAACTCACAAAACTGCCATTAGGTATAACAAATCTGTCAGACCAAGGGGCGACCGCTGAATAGGGATGAGGCTCAGGCTTGCACCAAACATGCCCCAATATCACCCCTCTATTCTGGTGTTCTAGGGTATTGGGAATGATGAATTTGCCTCAATGGTGGCAGGACACTCAGGGATATTGGAGGTTCCCCAGGCTGCGCCCACTGTTTGCCCTAAACTACCTGTCCTCAAATCCTAGATGTTCGGCTACACCCCTGTTCCCGAGCTTCACTCCTTTCATAGGGACTGTGGCAGACACCCCACTGATCCCAAGAATAGAGACACCCTGCCCGTGTCCATGGCACCTATGATTAGGGTCCTGGGGGCCACAACAGTCAGATTTCTCATGAAAGTCTCCATTAAAGGGACGGCAGTCTATTGTTCCCTGTTATCAGCCCATCTGTATCACCGGCACGAAGGTGGGTTCTCGTGTCCTAATAACACATACACAATCATTCTATACAGATCACTCGTAGAGTTATCTACTCTTGGAAAATCTGGGTGACACTGCAGCTACTACTATACGGGTGGTCAGCTTTCCCCATGCTGTTTACTAATCCAGCAGTTGACTAGTTAACACATCCCTGTATTTCTATAACTGGATAGATATGCAGGTCAGCACTCTCGGAAAGCTGGGTGATGCTTGTCAGAGCTGGGCAACATTTGTAGGCTTTGGCGGAAGAGGATGAGACGGTTTCTGGGAATTCTGTCCTGATGGTCTCTCCTCTGTAGGGTACAAGGGGCGGGCTGCAGGATGTGCGCCATTCCTTCCATGAATTTGTCTTCATCCATATTCCAGAAAATCTTCTACAACGAGCTCATAAACATTCACTGGAATCGCTGAATCCTCCGCTCAGACCCATCCCCATTCTGCATCACCTCTGCTCAGGATTCCTGGAGGCGGCACAGCTCGGGGTTTCCTAGAATCCCTGCTCAGACATTATGTGCTGCAGATCACGTAGGACCCCCTCCCAGTGCAGGTATCGCAGAAGGGGGTCCCTGTCCTCGGGGTGAGGGGGCTGCTAAATTACATACTATTGTCCAGACATACACTGCTAACCACAAGCTCAAAAGGAACAGTAAGACAGCCAGGTGGGGACCAGCAGGGGGACACCGCTGCAGCACAAAGACAGTCCGTCCCTGGACACCGCTGCAGCACAAAGACAGTCCGTCCCTGGACACCGCTGCAGCACAAAGACAGTCCATCCCTGGACACCGCTGCAGCACAAAGACAGTCCGTCCCTGGACACCGCTGCAGCACAATGACAGTCCGACCCTGGACACCGCTGCAGCACAATGACAGTCCATCCCTGGACACCGCTGCAGCACAAAGACAGTCCATCCCTGGACACCGCTGCAGCACAAAGACAGTCCGTCCCTGGACACCTCTGCAGCACAAAGACAGTCCATCCCCGGACACCGCTGCAGCACAAAGACAGTCCGACCCTGGACACCACTGCAGCACAATGACAGTCCATCCCTGGAAACTGCTGCAGCACAAAGACAGTCCGTCCCTGGACACCTCTGCAGCACAATGACAGTCCATCCCTGGACACCGCTGCAGCACAAAGACAGTCCATCCCTGGACACCTCTGCAGCACAAAGACAGTCCATCCCTGGACACCTCTGCAGCACAATGACAGTCCATCCCTGGACACCTCTGCAGCACAAAGACAGTCCATCCCTGGACACCTCTGCAGCACAAAGACAGTCCATCCCTGGACACCGCTGCAGCACAATGACAGTCCATCCCTGGACAGCGCTGCAGCACAATGACAGTCCATCCCTGGACACCGCTGCAGCACAATGACAGTCCGACCCTGGACACCTCTGCAGCACAATGACAGTCCATCCCTGGACACAACTGCAGCACAATGACAGTCCATCCCTGGACACCTCTGCAGCACAATGACAGTCCATCCCTGGACACCTCTGCAGCACAGTGACAGTCCGACCCTGGACACCGCTGCAGCACAATGACACTCCGACCCTGGACACCGCTGCAGCACAATGACAGTCCATCCCTGGACACCTCTGCAGCACAATGACAGTCCATCCCTGGACACCGCTGCAGCACAATGACCGTCCGACACTGGACACCGCTGCAGCACAATGACAGTCCGACCCTGGACACCACTGCAGCACAATGACAGTCCGACCCTGGACACCGCTGCAGCACAATGACAGTCCGACCCTGGACACCGCTGCAGCACAATGACAGTGCGACCCTGGACACCGCTGCAGCACAATGACAGTCCGACCCTGGACACCGCTGCAGCACAATGACAGTCCGACCCTGGACACCTCTGCAGCACAATGACAGTCCGACCCTGGACACCGCTGCAGCACAATGACAGTCCAACCCTGGACACCGCTGCAGCACAATGACAGTCCGACCCTGGACACCGCTGCAGCACAATGACAGTCCGACCCTGGACACCGCAATGACAGTCCGACCCTGGACACCGCTGCAGCACAAGGACAGTCCATCCCTGGACACCGCTGCAGCACAATGACAGTCCGACCCTGGACACCGCAATGACAGTCCGACCCTGGACACCGCAATGACAGTCCGACCCTGGACACCGCTGCAGCACAAGGACAGTCCATCCCTGGACACCGCTGCAGCACAATGACAGTCCGTCCATAGACAACGCTGCAGGATGTGAGGGACAAGAGATGTACAGAAGTGGAAATTTTGTCCACCAATCTGCTTGAGCACAGGGCATATACTCTTAAAGGGACGGTCCAGTCTGATATACAGAAGTTTTCATCCTATATAATGTAGAGCTCATAGATCTCTGCTCTCTGTCAGTGAATGGGAAGAATCTAATTTCTACTCTGTAAACATTCCTGCCCTAATACTTATCACATCTTGTCCACAGAGCTGACAGTCCAGCAGCATCATACATGACACACGATTACACACGGAGGGGTGGAGGAGAGTCAGGGAGCGTCTGACAACTACCGGCCCATCACTCATTGCTGAATTCCTGGAAAGCTCTCCAGGGCTATAGACGAACTTTGTCACCCCGGCTTCTAGGAAATGACAATAGTGCACGATTCCCTGGATGGTGGAGGAGGGGCCGAGCAGAGAGCGAGGAGGGGGCTATAAATGTCCAGACTTAAAATCCTTATTATTACCTCCAGGGTGCAACCTACCCAGCCAACCCACACAGCTTATATACAGCTACTCATCTATTACTACTGACAACCAGCCTGTATATATCATGTCTGAGAGGTAGTCACAGCCCCGCCCCCTGTTACTGACATCACTGATTCTCTATATGAAGCAGGAGCTCAGGATGAACAGTCCTAGAGCGCCTGTAGTTTGCGGTGTCTGGTCTCTCGGGGTGTAGTAATACACTTTAGGCCTTGTCTATATATCAGTCACACATTTTACTCTGATGCTGCAGACATTACATTGTACGTGTCTTCCCATGATGCTCTGCTCTCTCCGAGGTCGGCCTGCCAGGGGCAGTCTCTGGTTACAGGGGTTCAGTACCCAATATTGTAACCCGTGTCCACGGTGTCAGTGCAGGGAGCTCATCCGCATCTCCGTAGATGGATAAAGCGAGGCCTGAGGAGATGTACAGACAGGTCAGACACGTAAGCGGCCACAGATGTACAGACAGGTCAGACACATGAGCGGCCACAGATGTACGGACAGGTCAGAAACGCGAGCGGCCACAGATGTACGGACAGGTCAGACACGCGAGCGGCCACAGATGTACGGACAGGTCAGACACGCGAGCGGCCACAGATGTACGGACGGTCAGACACGCGAGCGGCCACAGATGTACGGACAGGTCAGACACGCGAGCGGCCACAGATGTACGGACAGGTCAGACACGCGAGCGGCCACAGATGTACGGACAGGTCAGACACGCGAGCGGCCACAGATGTACGGACAGGTCAGACACGCGAGCGGCCACAGATGTACGGACAGGTCAGACACATGAGCGGCCACAGATGTACAGACAGGTCAGACACGTAAGCGGCCACAGATGTACAGACAGGTCAGACACATGAGCGGCCGCAGATGTACAGACAGGTCAGACACGCGAGCGGCCACAGATGTACAGACAGGTCAGACACGCGAGCGGCCACAGATGTACGAACAGGTCAGACACGTAAGCGGCCACAGATGTACGGACAGGTCAGACACGCGAGCGGCCACAGATGTACGGACAGGTCAGACACGCGAGCGGCCACAGATGTACGGACAGGTCAGACACGCGAGCGGCCACAGATGTACGGACAGGTCAGACACGCGAGCGGCCACAGATGTACGGACAGGTCAGACACGCGAGCGGCCACAGATGTACGGACATGAGCGGCCACAGATGTACGGACAGGTCAGACACATGAGCGGCCACAGATGTACAGACAGGTCAGACACGTAAGCGGCCACAGATGTACAGACAGGTCAGACACATGAGCGGCCGCAGATGTACAGACAGGTCAGACACGCGAGCGGCCACAGATGTACGGACAGGTCAGACACGCGAGCGGCCACAGATGTACGGACAGGTCAGACACGCGAGCGGCCACAGATGTACGGACAGGTCAGACACATGAGCGGCCACAGATGTACGGACAGGTCAGACACATGAGCGGCCACAGATGTACGGACAGGTCAGACACGTCAGCGGCCACAGATGTACGGACAGGTCAGACACATGAACGGCCACAGATGTACAGACAGGTCAGACACATGAGCGGCCACAGATGTACAGACAGGTCAGACACATGAGCGGCCACAGATGTACGGACAGGTCAGACACATGAGCGGCCACAGATGTACGGACAGGTCAGACACATGAGCGGCCACAGATGTACAGACAGGTCAGACACGTGAGCGGCCACAGATGTACAGACAGGTCAGACATGCGAGAGGCCACAGATGTATGAACAGGTCAGACACATGAGCGGCCACAGATGTACAGACAGGTCAGACACGTAAGCGGCCACAGATGTACGGACAGGTCAGACACATGAGCGGCCACAGATGTACGGACAGGTCAGACACATGAGCGGCCACAGATGTACAGACAGGTCAGACACATGAGCGGCCACAGATGTACGGACAGGTCAGACACGTCAGTGGCCACAGATGTACGGACAGGTCAGACACATGAGCGGCCACAGATGTACAGACAGGTCAGACACGTCAGTGGCCAAAGATGTACGGATAGGTCAGACACATGAGCGGCCACAGATGTACAGGCAGGTCAGACACGTCAGCGGCCACAGATGTACTGACAGGTCAGACACATGAGCGGCCACAAATGTACTGACAGGTCAGACACGCGAGCGGCCACAGATGTACAGACAGGTCAGACACATGAGCGGCCACAGATGTACAGACAGGTCAGACACATGAGCGGCCACAGATGTACAGACAGGTCAGACATGCGAGCGGCCACAGATGTACGAACAGGTCAGACACGTCAGTGGCCACAGATGTACGAACAGGTCAGACACATGAGCGGCCACAGATGTACGGACAGGTCAGACACATGAGCGGCCACAGATGTACAGACAGGTCAGACACGTAAGCGGCCACAGATGTACGGACAGGTCAGACACGTGAGCGGCCACAGATGTACAGACAGGTCAGAAACATGAGCGGCCACAGATGTACGGACAGGTCAGACACATGAGCGGCCACAGATGTACGGACAGGTCAGACACGTAAGCGACCACAGATGTACAGACAGGTCAGACACGTCAGTGGCCACAGATGTACGGATAGGTCAGACACATGAGTGGCCACAGATGTACAGACAGGTCAGACACGTCAGCGGCCACAGATGTACGGACAGGTCAGACACATGAGCGGCCACAGATGTACAGACAGGTCAGACACGTCAGCGGCCACAGATGTACGGACCGGTCAGACACATGAGCGGCCACAGATGTACTGACAGGTCAGACACGCGAGCGGCCACAGATGTACGGACAGGTCAGACATGTCAGCGGTCACAGATGTACAGACAGGTCAGACATGTCAGCGGCCACAGATGTACGGACAGGTTAGACATGTCAGCGGTCACAGATGTACGGACAGGTCAGACACATGAGCGGCCACAGATGTACGGACAGGTCAGACACGTGAGCGACCACAGATGTACGGACAGGTCAGACACATGAGCGGCCACAGATGTACGGACAGGTCAGACACGTGAGCGACCACAGATGTACGGACAGGTCAGACACGTGAGCGACCACTGTAAGCCGATGTCCCCCAGAATCTTCCCCAGGCACCTACTTGCCACAGAAATCCTTCACAGTCTGCACGAGGTGTAGTCGTCCCTCTGACTGTTCTTCCAGCCATTTTGTCACCATCTCAGGGTGTCGCGGTTCCCCCTCCAGAAAGACGTCCCTATAGATGAAGAAAGCAGGTGACACCGGAGCTTCTGACCCCCCAGCAGTCCCAGTGGTCACTTCTTTGGGGTCACCTACCCTCTAGGCTGCAGTAGGAGGGGTGCCAGCCGCAGGATCCCCTTCATCACGTCCATCCCATCGAGACCCCCGTCTAAAGCCGAGGGATCTTCATATCTAAGAGTTTAGCAGTGAATATCACTCAAGGTAATAGTGGGGGAGGGGCAAATGTCCAAGAAGCAAAAGAGTCCCCGAAACCCTCCCTGGAGCACCTACCTGAGGATCTCCGGCTCCAGCTGGCTCATATCTTCTGAGAATATATAAGGAGGGTTACTGACCACTGCAGACACCGGCCCCAGGGCCACAAGACGCTCTATGGGATCTGTGTGGTGAGACAGGTTGTCAGAGATATGACTCCCCTCCCCCATCACTGATATAATACACGACTGCAATGCTCTGCAAGCTGGGACTCCCATACACACATGCATGCTGGGCTCAGCTGAGTGGTGCATGTACCCTGACACTGCAACTCCTCTGCCCCCTGCAGATCTATCTGCCACCTCTAGGCCTCTCTGCCCCCTCCAGACCTATCTGCCCCATCTGCTCCCTCCAGGCTTATCTGCCCCATGCAGACCTCTCTGCCCCATCTATCCCCTGCAGACCTCTCTGCCCCATCTGACCCCTCCAGACCTCTCTGCCCCATCTGCCCCCTGCAGACCTCTCTGCCCCATCTGACCCCTCCAGACCTCTCTGCCCCATCTGACCCCTCCAGACCTATCTTCCCCCTCCAGGTCTATCTGACCTATCTGCAGCCTCCAGACCTATCTGCTCCTTGTGCCCCCTCCAGGTCTATCTGCCCCCTCCAGGTCTATCTGCCCCCTGCAGACCTCTCTGCCCCATCTGCCCCCTCTATGTTTTTCTGCCTCTTCAGGCCCCTCTGGCGGCAGCTCATCTCCCTAAGAACATAATGATGGGACATGCTGACATCCATCTGCCCGCTCCTTCTCTCCCCTGTGGGGTTCTGCTGACACCTCTAAGCTTCCATCATGGTGGGGAGCCGCAGACAATACTTCAATGACAACAGTGATCCTGCCCATGACAGTCCCGTGACGCGTGTGCACATCTCACCGCTCAGTATGTCGTGCTGCAGAATGTGAATCCTGTGATGTAGGCGGAGCCTGTAGGGGGGAGGAGCAGTGTTAGGAGCCGGTACAGTATGGTGCGTCTTACCTGCGTCCTCGCCGTGTTCCTCACCTGTGGGCGTTATCCCGGGTCAGACTGATGGCGGATTCGGATTTATCAATGGCGATAACACGCACCTAAGGAACAGACACAAGGAGGTCAGCGTGGACATGGCGGAAGTCAATGAGGTGAAGGCCACTCCCCCCTGACCCTTAGACACGACTGCAGGTAGAGCCCCTCACAGAAAGTGTCATTACCTGCGGGATCCTCCGCAGCAACGCCAAGGACACGGCTCCCGACCCACAGCCAACCTCCAAAATGGCGGCCTCTGTAGAATGGCGCAGCTCCTCGCAGTCCGCCGCCACCAGGCCCACAAGCTCCTGCAGCAGAGACATCAGTATGAACGTCACCAGCACCCATGGGTGGTCAGAGAGGCCCCCCTAATTCTAACCCATTATCAACCCCCTATCTAGGATCCTCCCCTTGTAATTTATAATACTGCAGGGTAAAGTATGAGGGAAAGGAGGTGCAGACTGGAGAGACCAAGGAACTGAGCAGGCTAGAGAGACCAAGGAACTGAGCAGGCTAGAGAGACCAAGGAACTGAGCAGACCGAAGAGATCAAGGAACTGAGCAGACCAAAAAGATCAAGGAACTGAGCAGACCAAAGAGACCAAGGAGCTGAGCAGACCGAAGAGACCAAGGAACTGAGCAGACCGAAGAGACCAAGGAACTGAGCAGACCGAAGAGACCAAGGAACTGAGCAGACTGGAGAGACCAAGGAACTGAGCAGGCTAGAGAGACCAAGGAACTGAGCAGACTGGATAGACCAAGGAACTGAGCAGGCTAGAGAGACCAAGGAACTGAGCAGACTGGAGAGACCAAGGAACTGAGCAGGCTAGAGAGACCAAGGAACTGAGCAGAATGGAAAGACCAAGGAACTGAGCAGACCGAAGAGACCAAGGAACTGAGCAGACCGAAGAGATCAAGGAACTGAGCAGACCGAAGAGACCAAGGAACTGAGCAGACCGAAGAGACCAAGGAACTGAGCAGACTGAAGAGACCAAGGAACTGAGCAGACCGATGAGACCAAGGAACTGAGCAAACCGAAGAGACCAAGGAACTGAGCAGACCGAAGAGACCAAGGAACTGAGCAGACCGAAGAGACCAAGGAACTGAGCAGACCGAAGAGACCAAGGAACTGAGCAGACCGAAGAGACCAAGGGACTGAGCAGACCGAAGAGACCAAGGAACTGAGCAGACCGAAGAGACCAAGGAACTGAGCAGACCGAAGAGACCAAGGAACTGAGCAGACCGAAGAGACCAAGGAACTGAGCAGACCGAAGAGACCAAGGAACTGAGCAGACCAAAGAGACCAAGAAACTGAGCAGACCAAAGAGACCAAGGAACTGAGCAGACCGGAGAGACCAAGGAACTGAGGGGACTGAAGAGACCAAGGAACTGAGCAGACTGGAGAGACCAAGGAACTGAGTGGACCGAAGAGACCAAGGAACTGAGCAGACTGGAGAGACCAAGGAACTGAGCGGACTGAAGAGACCAAGGAACTGAGCAGACTGGAGAGACCAAGGAACTGAGCAGACCGGAGAGACCAAGGAACTGAGCAGACCAAAAAGACCAAGGAACTGAGTGGACCGAAGAGACCAAGGAACTGAGCAGACTGGAGAGACCAAGGAACTGAGCAGACTGGAGAGACCAAGGAACTGAGTAGACCAGAGAGACCAAGGAACTGAGCAGACTGGAGAGACCAAGGAACTGAGCAGAATGGAGAGACCAAGGAACTGAGCAGACCAGAGAGACCAAGGAACTGAGCAGACTGGAGAGACCAAGGAACTGAGCAGACTGGAGAGACCAAGGAACTGAGCAGACTGGAGAGACCAAGGAACTGAGCAGAATGGAGAGACCAAGGAACTGAGCAGACCAGAGAGACCAAGGAACTGAGCAGACCGGAGAGACCAAAGAACTGAGCAGTCTGGACTAATGGAGCGGAGCTGCAGGGTAAAGCATGAGGGAGTGGAGGAGCAGACCGGAGAGACCAAGGAACTGAACAGAGCTGCAGGGTAAAGTATGAGGGAGAGGAGAAGTGACTGCCTATAGCTGTGTCTTAAGGGAGCAGGCGGGCGCTCGTCCCACTTACCTCAGTCTCTGGCCGTGGGATAAGCACTGGGGGTCTCATTTCTAGCGTCATGTCTAGGAAATCCCACTCCCCAATAATGTACTGCACCGGGACCCTGCAGAGGAGGACAAATGGAAGCAATGAGGGACCACAGTGAGATGCCATAAGGCTCTACAACCTGGAATGGAAAGTGCAGCTCTGGATGTGACTGGAGAATAAGACACATGATGTAACATCAGTATAGTGACAGCAGCTCTGGATGTGACTGGAGTATAACACATGATGTAACATCAGTATAGTGACTGCAGCTTTGGATGTGACTGGAGTAGAAGACATGATGTAACATCAGTATAGTGATTGCAGCTTTGGATGTGACCGGAGTAGAAGACATGATTAGTACAACATAATAGATCTGACCCTATTTGCTATGTAATACTGGTCACCAGCCGTGTGTGCCGCTGAGATCGCGCCCGCTCACCTCTTCAGACGTTCTTGCGCCATTTTCTCTACAAGCAGCAGCTGATCCGCAGATACAGGTGAACGGGCTGCGCGGCCTCTGATACTGATAAACTGCAGGAAAAGACAGTGAATGAGCAGGGAGGGGTCTGCTAGAGCCGGGTCAGGGGCTATACAATGCAGACAGTTGGCCAAGTGTGCTTGTTCATTACAGTGGGGAGAGGGGAATAGCTGCTGGCAGGACTGTAATGACTGCACACTCTCTTTTCTGCCCTTGTGCCCTCTGTCTTACCCTCCTGCCCTCGCACCCTCTCCTCTGTCTTACCCTCCTGCCCTTGCACCCTCTCCTCCATCTTATCCTCCTGCCCTCGCACCCTCTCCTCCGTCTTACCCTCCTGCCCTCGCACCCTCTCCTCTGTCTTACCCTCACACCCTCTCCTCCGTCTTACCATCCTGCCCTTACACCCTCTCCTGTCTTACCCTCCTGCCCTCGCACCCTCTCCTCTGTCTTACCCTCACACCCTCTCCTCCGTCTTACCCTCCTGCCCTTACACCCTCTCCTGTCTTACCCTCCTGCCCTCGCACCCTCTCCTCTGTCTTACCCTCACACCCTCTCCTCCGTCTTACCCTCCTGCCCTTACACCCTCTCCTGTTTTACCCTCCTGCCCTCGCACCCTCTCCTCCGTCTTACCCTCCTGCCCTTACACCCTCTCCTGTCTTACCCTCCTGCCCTCGCACCCTCTCCTCCGTCTTACCCTCCTGCCCTTACACCCTCTCCTGTCTTACCCTCCTGCCCTCGCACCCTCTCCTCCGTCTTACCCTCCTGCCCTTACACCCTCTCCTGTCTTACCCTCCTGCCCTCGCACCCTCTCCTCCGTCTTACCCTCCTGCCCTTACACCCTCTCCTGTCTTACCCTCCTGCCCTCGCACCGTCTCCTCCATCTTACCCTCCTGCCCTTGCACCCTCTCCTCCGTCTTACCCTCCTGCCCTTTTACCCTCTCCTCCGTCTTACCCTCCTGCCCTTACACCCTCTCCTGTCTTACCCTCCTGCCCTCGCACCGTCTCCTCCATCTTACCCTCCTGCCCTTGCACCCTCTCCTCCGTCTTACCCTCCTGCCCTTTTACCCTCTCCTCCGTCTTACCCTCCTGCCCTTGCACCTTCTCCTCCGTCTTGCCCTCGCACCCTCTCCTCCGTCTTACCCTCCTGCCCTTACACCCACTCCTCTGTCTTGCCCTCCTGCCCTCGCACCCTCTCCTGTCTTACCCCCCTGCCCTTGCATCCTCTCCTCCGTCTTGCCCTCGCACCCTCTCCTCCGTCTTGCCCTCCTGCCCTTGCACCCTCTCCTGTGTCTTGCCCTCCTCCCCTTGCCCCTCTATGTTCCATCCTCACATTTTTTGCCCCCAGTGCATGCGCCACCAGGATGCGGCTGGAGTCCTGGGCATCAGGGATGCGGTGCTGATAGAAGATGCCCGCCCAGTACGCCGCCAGCTGCCCCGCAGTCACTCCACTTCTTCCTGTCCTTCGTCCTGGCGCTGATCTAGGGACACCTTTGGCCAGAAGCCGTCGTAGTAAAGGATGCATGACCTGCAGAGAGAGCGGGCATGTCATAAAGCGAGATCTGCCCCACAGCTGACACCCTCCTGCCCTCTCACACAACCCCCACAGAGCTCGGTCTTTACCCTGCCACCTCTGCTCATCCTGAGCCTCCTGATTCATGACTGGAATGTCAGAATTACAGTGAAAACATCATTGTCACTGCCCACTTATATGCCATTCAGGGAGTGTGGAAAGCTGGGTACTGGCAGCTCTTACTGCATGACAGAGGCCTCAAGATGGAGGAGCCAGAAAACCTGATCATGTAGATGTGAGCAGAGGAAGTCGCTGACAACACAATGGCGGTTCTAGGAATGAAGGGCGAGGGCTCCGACCTCTACACAACACACCCACAAATCTGTGCCAGGACTACTCATTAGGTAAGTGAGGAAGAAGGCTATCATTATGGCGGTACTATGGGAGCACTATATGGCAGTATGGGTACTGTATGGTAGTATCATTAAGACACTATATGGCAGTATTACGCGGATACAATGGAAGTATTATATGGGTACTATATGGCATATTATTATGTAGATACTGCATGGTGCTATTATGTGGGTACTGTATGGCAGTCTTATGTGGGTATTATAAGGCAGCATGATATGTGTACTATATGGCAGTATTATGTTGGCAATGTATGGCAGTCTTATGTGGGTACTAAAAGGCAGCATTATATGGGTAGTATATGGCAGTATTATGTAGGTACTGTACAGCAGTATTATATGGGTACTGTATGGTAGTATTATGTGGGTACTGTATGGTAGTATTATGTGGGTACTGTACAGCAGTATTATGTGGGTACTGTATGATAGTATTATGTGGGTACTGTATGGTAGTATTATGTGGGTACTGTACAGCAGTATTATATGGGTACTGTATGGTAGTATTATGTGGGTACTGTATGGTAGTATTATGTGGGTACTGTATGGTAGTATTATGTGGGTACTGTATGGTAGTATTATGTAGGTACTGTATGGTAGAATTATGTAGGTACTGTATGGTAGTCTTATGTGGGTGCTGTATGGCAGTATTATGTAGGTACTGTACAGCAGTATTATATGGGTACTGTATGGTAGTATTATGTGGGTACTGTATGGTAGTATTATGTGGGTACTGTACAGCAGTATTATGTGGGTACTGTATGGTAGTATTATGTGGGTACTGTATGGTAGTATTATGTGGGTACTGTATGGTAGTCTTATGTGGGTACTGTATGGTAGTATTATGTGGGTACTGTATGGTAGTATTATGTAGGTACTGTATGGTAGTATTATGTGGGTACTGTATGGTAGTATTATGTGGGTACTGTATGGTAGTATTATGTGGGTACTGTACAGCAGTATTATATGGGTACTGTACGGTAGTATTATGTGGGTACTGTATGGTAGTATTATGTGGGTACTGTATGGTAGTATTATGTGGGTACTGTATGGTAGTATTATGTGGGTACTGTACAGCAGTATTATGTGGGTACTGTATGGTAGTATTATGTGGGTACTATGGACTTTGGAGTGGATATTGAGGTGATCTACAGCCTCGGATTCCTTACCATAATTCAGCCCTTTGGTTTTCCGGCGCAGATTTAGTTGCTGAAAGGGCTGAATCAGCAGCAGATTGCTCGGGAGGACGAGTGGGGCGCCATGTCTATACAGTACACAGTAGCGGTAATCCCTGAGGCGCTGGTGAAGGTGTCGTGTGTTAGAAATCCAATAAAGTGCGTTGTTTAAATTAAACACGTTTGGAGTCAGCGCAGTGTATTCCCGAATTCTGGTTGTTTATCCCTGACACATCTATACAGCACCCTGAAAATCAGGGGCGCCCCTCACTACCTGACAGAGAAGACAATGCAAGGAGATTCCGGCCCAAATTGCAAGACGATTTTCAGGTGGAATCAACCTAAATGTCAACTCCAGTCTCCTCCATGTGAATAGGTCCAAAGAAACACCCAACTGTAAATACCACTGTATGGCGGTAATAACATATGAGCAATGTATGGTAAGAATATAAGAGCACCATATGGCAGTAATAATACAGGAGCACTGTATGGCGGTAAGTATAAAAGAGGTCCGTATGACGATAATTATACAGGAGCACCGAACGGCGGTAATTATACAGGAGCACCGTAAGGCGGTAATAATACAGGAGCACCGTATGGCAGCAATAATATAGGAGCACCGTATGGCGGTAATAATACAGGAGCACCGTATGGCGGTAATAATATAGGAGCACCGAACGGCGGTAATAATACAGGAGCACCGTATGGCGGTAATAATACAGGAGCACCGTATGGCAGTAATAACATAGGAGAACTGTATGGCGGTAAGTATAAAAGAGCTCTGTATGACAATAAATATACAGGAGCACCGTATAGCGGTAATAATACAGGAGCACCGTATGGCAGTAATAATATAGGAGCACTGTATGGTATTAATTATATAGGAGCACCGTATGGCAGTAATAATATAGGAGCACTGTATGGCGGTAAGTATATAAGAGCTCCGTATGACGATAATTATACAGGAGCACCGTATAGCGGTAATAATACAGGAGCACCGTATGGCAGTAATAATATAGGAGCACTGTATGGTGGTAATTATATAGGAGCACCGTATGCCAATAATTATATAGGAACACTGCATGGCGGTAATTATACAGGAGCACCATATGGTGGTAATTATATTGGAGCTCCGTATGACGGCAATTATATAGGAGCAATGTATGGCGGTAATTATATAGGAGCACCGAACGGCGGCAATAATATAGGAGCACTGTATGGTGGTAATTATATAGGAGCACTGTACGGCGGTAATTATATAGGAGCACCGTATGGCAGTAATAATATAGGAGCACTGTATGGTGGTAATTATATAGGAGCACCGTATAACAATAATTATATAGGAGCACTGCATGGCGGTAATAATACAGGAGCACCGTATGGCAGTAATAATATAGGAGCACCGTATGGCAGTAATAATATAGGAGCACTGTATGGTGGTAATTATATAGGAGCACTGTACGGCGGTAATTATATAGGAGCACCGTATGGCAGTAATAATATAGGAGCACTGTATGGTGGTAATTATATAGGAGCACCGTATAACAATAATTATATAGGAGCACTGCATGGCGGTAATAATACAGGAGCACCGTATGGCAGTAATAATATAGGAGCACCGTATGGCAGTAATAATATAGGAGCACTGTATGGTGGTAATTATATAGGAGCACTGTACGGCGGTAATTATATAGGAGCACCGTATGGCAGTAATAATATAGGAGCACTGTATGGTGGTAATTATATAGGAGCACCGTATAACAATAATTATATAGGAGCACTGCATGGCGGTAATAATACAGGAGCACTGTATGGCAGTAATAATATAGGAGCACTGTATGACGGTAATTATATAGGAGCACTGTATGACGGAAATTATATAGGAGCACTGTATGACGGTAATTATATAGGAGCACTGTATGGCGGTAATTATATAGGAGCACTGTATGACGGTAATTATATAGGAGCACTGTATGGCAGTAATTATATAGGAGCACTGTATGACGGTAATTATATAGGAGCACTGTATGACGGTAATTATATAGGAGCACTGTATGACGGAAATTATATAGGAGCACTGTATGACGGTAATTATATAGGAGCACTGTATGGCAGTAATTATATAGGAGCACTGTATGACGGTAATTATATAGGAGCACTGTATGGCAGTAATTATATAGGAGCACTGTATGACGGTAATTATATAGGAGCACTGTATGGCAGTAATATAGGAGCACTGTATGACGGTAATTATATAGGAGCACTGTATGACGGTAATTATATAGGAGCACCGAATGGCGGCAATAATAAAGGAGCACTGTACGGCAGTAATATAGGAGCACCGTATGGCGGTATTACTTGGCTGTTGTATGTCTGTGTTGTTTACATATTCTGCTTTCAGGCCACACCCACTTGTCTTACACCGTTCCTTTTCAGTGCACACCCAGCCGTGTCCTGTAGAGGTCGCTCCCCCCTCCATATCCAGAAAGCTGAGTGCTTACTAATATATCCGCCACCACAGCACACACCCAGCATCTGTCTAACACAATACAATTAGATGAAGTTGAACCACAAGTGGCAGCATGACCTGTGTTTGGCCTTTCAGTTCCACCTACCACAGATAATACACAGTCTATAGGACTGGACTGTAATACAAAGACCGCAGGGGCAGCTTCAGAGAACCGCAGGGGGCGCTGCGGTCACAGAGGAGCGGAATGAGCCCCAATTACCCCGCGGAACTAATCCTACCTGGCAGCTGAAGGGTTAACGCAAGGCGCTCACACGCGGGGACCTCCCACTTCCGGTGTCGTCTCGGAAAGAAGTTCCATCACTTTGGTTCCGACGGATGTTTCCATAGAAGACAAGTCTTTTCTGAATGTGTCTCGTCAGGACGTTTTTCCTCCTCACAGAACTTTCTCCGTTTTCATCCCCGAAGCCTTTGTGATGACGTCAGCCTGCTGTAATGGCTAAGACGATGGTTTTCCCCAGAATGCATCGCACCCCAACTATGGGCGCGCCCTTAATAAATATGGCTGCCTCTTTCGAGCAGGTTTTGTTTACTCATCGATAGTTGGCGCGTGCGCATTGACACGATTACGCTTTAGCGCTCCAATCCCTCCCCTTTACTTGGGTGAGTGGCAGGTCTATGTAACCAATCAGAGCAGAGCTGTGACTGACAGTGGGCGTGGTTAATCATCCAGTCACAGGAGGAGAGCTGGGCCCTATAACAGAAAAGCTCCCCCAGCTGCGGCCTCAGAGGAGGGGACCCGGCCTGGGCCCTAGAGGGCCCCAACAGCGGCTGCACCTCACAGGCTCCTGCTGTCCATGGCCACAACCTCAGGTGAGACACTACAAGGCCCAGCACAACCTCTAGTAGTGGCCATATGAGTGGAGGGACCATAATCAGCTTCTACCTTAGTCACAGCCAGAGCTGCAGATACACTGTGACCTAGGCCTGGGTACCGGCTGCTGCTCTGGATGTGACTGGAGGACCCGCCATCATGTAACATGGCCGCACTCACCTCTTCTGTCTTCTCTCCGGCAGGTTTCCTGTGTGACTATGAGTCCTGACCCCCAGCCATGACCAGTAATAGCAGTGTACTGCCCCCTGTCTACCCGGGGGTCACTACTGAGCCCGCCACTGCTACCCCCCCATATAACAGCACCAGGGGGCCCCCAATCACTGACACCCCCAATGTGGGCACCTGGCTCCTCGCCCTGGGCATCGTGACTGTCATCGGGCTGGCTGTGGCAATGGTAGGTGGGAGTATACCTGACTGAGCCTAGACCATACTGAGGAGCGCAGCTCTGGAGTATAATACAGGATAAGTAATGTAATGTATGTACACAGTGACTGTACCAGCAGAATAGTGAGCGCAGCACTGGAGTATAATACAGGATAAGTAATGTAATGTATGTACACAGTGACTGCACCAGCAGAATAGTGAGCGCAGCTCTGAGGTATAATACAGGATAAGTAATGTAATGTATGTACACAGTGACTGTACCAGCAGAATAGTGAGCGCAGCTCTGGAGTATAATACAGGATAAGTAATGTAATGTATGTGCACAGTGACTGCACCAGCAGAATAGTGAGCGCAGCTCTGGAGTATAATACAGGATAAGTAATGTAATGTATGTGCACAGTGACTGTACCAGCAGAATAGTGAGCGCAGCACTGGAGTATAATACAGGATAAGTAATGTAATGTATGTACACAGTGACTGCACCAGCAGAATAGTGAGCGCAGCTCTGGAGTATAATACAGGATAAGTAATGTAATGTATGTACACAGTGACTGTACCAGCAGAATAGTGAGCGCAGCACTGGAGTATAATACAGGATAAGTAATGTAATGTATGTACACAGTGACTGTACCAGCAGAATAGTGAGCGCAGCTCTGGGGTATAATACAGGATAAGTAATGTAATGTATGTACACAGTGACTGTACCAGCAGAATAGTGAGCGCTGCTCTGGAGTATAATACAGGATAAGTAATGTAATGTATGTACACAGTGACTGTACCAGCAGAATAGTGAGCGTAGCTCTGGAGTATAATACAGGATAAGTAATGTAATGTATGTACACAGTGACTGCACCGGCAGAATAGTGAGCACAGCTCTGGAGTATAATACAGGATAAGTAATGTAATGTATGTACACAGTGACTGCACCAGCAGAATAGTGAGCGCAGCTCTGAGGTATAATACAGGATAAGTCATGTAATGTATGTACACAGTGACTGTACCAGCAGAATAGTGAGCGCAGCACTGGAGTATAATACAGGATAAGTAATGTAATGTATGTGCACAGTAACTGTACCAGCAGAATAGTGAGCACAGCTCTGGAGTATAATACAGGATAAGTAATGTAATGTATGTACACAGTGACTGCACCGGCAGAATAGTGAGCGCAGCTCTGGAGTATAATACAGGAGAAGTAATGTAATGTATGTACACAGTGACTGTACCAGCAGAATAGTGAGCGCAGCTCTGGAGTATAATACAGGATAAGTAATGTATGTACACAGTGACTGTACCAGCAGAATAGTGAGCGCAGCTCTGGAGTATAATACAGGAGAAGTCATGTAATGTATGTACACAGAGACTGTACCAGCAGAATAGTGAGCGCAGCTCTGGAGTATAATACAGGAGAAGTCATGTAATGTATGTACACAGTGACTGCACCAGCAGAATAGTGAGCGCAGCTCTGGAGTATAATACAGGATAAGTAATGTATGTACACAGTGACTGTACCAGCAGAATAGTGAGCGCAGCTCTGGAGTATAATACAGGAGAAGTCATGTAATGTATGTACACAGTGACTGCACCAGCAGAATAGTGAGCGCAGCTCTGGAGTATAATACAGGATAAGTAATGTAATGTATGTACACAGTGACTGCACCGGCAGAATAGTGAGCGCAGCTCTGGAGTATAATACAGGATAAGTAATGTAATGTATGTACACAGTGACTGCACCAGCAGAATAGTGAGCGCAGCTCTGGAGTATAATACAGGATAAGTAATGTAATGTATGTACACAGTGACTGTACCAGCAGAATAGTGAGCGCAGCTCTGGAGTATAATACAGGATAAGTAATGTAATGTATGTACACAGTGACTGCACCAGCAGAATAGTGAGCACAGCTCTGGAGTATAATACAGGATAAGTAATGTATGTACACAGTGACTGCACCAGCAGAATAGTGAGCGCAGCTCTGGAGTATAATGCAGGATAAGTAATGTAATGTCTGTACACAGTGACTGCACCAGCAGAATAGTGAGCGCAGCTCTGGAGTATAATACAGGATAAGTAATGTAATGTATGTACACAGTGAGTGCACCAGCAGAATAGTGAGTGCAGCTCTGGGGTATAATACAGGATAAGTAATGTAATGTATGTACACAGTGAGTGCACCAGCAGAATAGTGAGTGCAGCTCTGGGGTATAATACAGGATAAGTAATGTAATGTATGTACACACTGAGTGCACCAGCAGAATAGTGAGCGCAGCTCTGGAGTATAATACAGGATAAGTAATGTAATGTATGTACACAGTGACTGCACCAGCAGAATAGTGAGCGCAGCACTGGAGTATAATACAGGATAAGTAATGTATGTACACAGTGACTGTACCAGCAGAATAGTGAGCGCAGCTCTGGAGTATAATGCAGGATAAGTAATGTAATGTATGTACACAGTGACTGTACCAGCAGAATAGTGAGCGCAGCTCTGGAGTATAATACAGGATAAGTAATGTAATGTACACAGTGACTGTACCAGCAGAATAGTGAGCGCAGCTCTGGAGTATAATACAGGATAAGTAATGTAATGTACACAGTGACTGTACCAGCAGAATAGTGAGCACAGCTCTGGAGTATAATACAGGATAAGTAATTTAATGTACACAGTGACTGCACCAGCAGAATAATGAGCGCAGCTCTGGGGTATAATACAGGATAAGCAATGTAATGTATGTACACAGTGACTGTACCAGCAGAATAGTGAGCGCAGCTCTGCAGTATAATACAGGATAAGTAATGTAATGTAATGTACACAGTGACTGCACCAGCAGAATAGTGAGTGCAGCTCTGGAGTATAATACAGGATAAGTAATGTAATGTAATGTACACAGTGACTGCACCGGCAGAATAGTGAGCACAGCTCTGGAGTATAATACAGGATAAGTAATGTAATGTATGTACACAGTGACTGCACCAGCAGAATAGTGAGCGCAGCTCTGGAGTATAATACAGGATAAGTAATGTAATGTATGTACACAGTGACTGCACCAGCAGAATAGTGAGCGCAGCGCTGGAGTATAATACAGGATAAGTAATGTATGTACACAGTGACTGTACCAGCAGAATAGTGAGCGCAGCTCTGGAGTATAATGCAGGATAAGTAATGTAATGTATATACACAGTGACTGTACCAGCAGAATAGTGAGCGCAGCTCTGGAGTATAATACAGGATAAGTAATGTAATGTACACAGTGACTGTACCAGCAGAATAGTGAGCGCAGCTCTGGAGTATAATGCAGGATAAGTAATGTAATGTATGTACACAGTGACTGTACCAGCAGAATAGTGAGCACAGCTCTGGAGTATAATACAGGATAAGTAATGTAATGTACACAGTGACTGCACCAGCAGAATAATGAGCGCAGCTCTGGGGTATAATACAGGATAAGTAATGTAATGTATGTACACAGTGACTGTACCAGCAGAATAGTGAGCGCAGCTCTGCAGTATAATACAGGATAAGTAATGTAATGTAATGTACACAGTGACTGCACCGGCAGAATAGTGAGCACAGCTCTGGAGTATAATACAGGATAAGTAATGTAATGTATGTACACAGTGACTGCACCAGCAGAATAGTGAGCGCAGCTCTGGAGTATAATACAGGATAAGTAATGTAATGTATGTACACAGTGACTGCACCAGCAGAATAGTGAGCGCAGCTCTGGAGTATAATACAGGAGAAGTAATGTAATGTATGTACACAGTGACTGCACCAGCAGAATAGTGAGCGCAGCTCTGGAGTATAATACAGGAGAAGTAATGTAATGTATGTACACAGTGACTGTACCAGCAGAATAGTGAGCGCAGCTCTGGATTATAATACAGGATAAGTAATGTAATGTATGTACACAGTGACTGCACCAGCAGAATAGTGAGCGCAGCTCTGGAGTATAATACAGGATAAGTAATGTAATGTATGTACACAGTGACTATACCAGCAGAATAGTGAGCGCAGCTCTGGGGTATAATACAGGATAAGTAATGTATGTACACAGTGACTGTACCAGCAGAATAGTGAGCGCAGCTCTGGAGTATAATACAGGATAAGTAATGTAATGTATGTACACAGTGACTGTACCAGCAGAATAGTGAGCGCAGCTCTGGAGTATAATACAGGATAAGTAATGTATGTACACAGTGACTGTACCAGCAGAATAGTGAGCGCAGCTCTGGAGTATAATACAGGAGAAGTCATGTAATGTATGTACACAGAGACTGTACCAGCAGAATAGTGAGCGCAGCTCTGGAGTATAATACAGGAGAAGTCATGTAATGTATGTACACAGTGACTGCACCAGCAGAATAGTGAGCGCAGCTCTGGAGTATAATACAGGATAAGTAATGTATGTACACAGTGACTGTACCAGCAGAATAGTGAGCGCAGCTCTGGAGTATAATACAGGAGAAGTCATGTAATGTATGTACACAGTGACTGCACCAGCAGAATAGTGAGCGCAGCTCTGGAGTATAATACAGGATAAGTAATGTAATGTATGTACACAGTGACTGCACCGGCAGAATAGTGAGCACAGCTCTGGAGTATAATACAGGATAAGTAATGTAATGTATGTACACAGTGACTGCACCAGCAGAATAGTGAGCGCAGCTCTGGAGTATAATACAGGATAAGTAATGTAATGTATGTACACAGTGACTGTACCAGCAGAATAGTGAGCGCAGCTCTGGAGTATAATACAGGATAAGTAATGTAATGTATGTACACAGTGACTGCACCAGCAGAATAGTGAGCACAGCTCTGGAGTATAATACAGGATAAGTAATGTATGTACACAGTGACTGCACCAGCAGAATAGTGAGCGCAGCTCTGGAGTATAATACAGGATAAGTAATGTAATGTATGTACACAGTGACTGCACCAGCAGAATAGTGAACGCAGCTCTGGAGTATAATACAGGATAAGTAATGTATGTACACAGTGACTGCACCAGCAGAATAGTGAGCGCAGCTCTGGAGTATAATACAGGAGAAGTAATGTATGTACACAGTGACTGTACCAGCAGAATAGTGAGTGCAGCTCTGGAGTATAATACAGGATAAGTAATGTAATGTATGTACACAGTGACTGCACCAGCAGAATAGTGAGCGCAGCTCTGGGGTATAATACAGGATAAGTAATGTAATGTATGTACACAGTGAGTGCACCAGCAGAATAGTGAGCGCAGCTCTGGAGTATAATACAGGATAAGTAATGTAATGTATGTACACAGTGACTGCACCAGCAGAATAGTGAGCGCAGCTCTGGAGTATAATACAGGATAAGTAATGTAATGTATGTACACAGTGACTGCACCAGCAGAATAGTGAGCGCAGCGCTGGAGTATAATACAGGATAAGTAATGTATGTACACAGTGACTGTACCAGCAGAATAGTGAGCGCAGCTCTGGAGTATAATACAGGATAAGTAATGTAATGTACACAGTGACTGTACCAGCAGAATAGTGAGCGCAGCTCTGGAGTATAATACAGGATAAGTAATGTATGTACACAGTGACTGTACCAGCAGAATAGTGAGCGCAGCTCTGGAGTATAATACAGGATAAGTAATGTAATGTACACAGTGACTGCACCAGCAGAATAATGAGCGCAGCTCTGGGGTATAATGCAGGATAAGTAATGTAATGTATGTACACAGTGACTGTACCAGCAGAATAGTGAGCGCAGCTCTGGAGTATAATACAGGATAAGTAATGTAATGTACACAGTGACTGCACCAGCAGAATAATGAGCGCAGCTCTGGGGTATAATACAGGATAAGTAATGTAATGTATGTACACAGTGACTGTACCAGCAGAATAGTGAGCGCAGCTCTGCAGTATAATACAGGATAAGTAATGTAATGTAATGTACACAGTGACTGCACCAGCAGAATAGTGAGCGCAGCTCTGGAGTATAATACAGGATAAGTAATGTAATGTAATGTACACAGTGACTGCACCAGCAGAATAGTGAGCGCAGCTCTGGGGTATAATACAGGATAAGTAATGTAATGTATGTACACAGTGACTGTACCAGCAGAATAGTGAGCGCAGCTCTGGAGTATAATACAGGATAAGTAATGTAATGTACACAGTGACTGCACCAGCAGAATAGTGAGTGCAGCTCTGGAGTATAATACAGGATAAGTAATGTAATGTAATGTACACAGTGACTGCACCAGCAGAATAGTGAGCGCAGCTCTGGAGTATAATACAGGATAAGTAATGTAATGTATGTACACAGTGACTGTACCAGCAGAATAGTGAGCGCAGCTCTGGAGTATAATACAGGATAAGTAATGTAATGTATGTACACAGTGACTGTACCAGCAGAATAGTGAGCGCAGCTCTGGAGTATAATACAGGATAAGTAATGTAATGTATGTACACAGTGACTGTACCAGCAGAATAGTGAGCGCAGCTCTGGAGTATAATACAGGATAAGTAATGTAATGTAATGTACACAGTGACTGCACCAGCAGAATAGTGAGCGCAGCTCTGGGGTATAATACAGGATAAGTAATGTAATGTATGTACACAGTGACTGTACCAGCAGAATAGTGAGTGCAGCTCTGGAGTATAATACAGGATAAGTAATGTAATGTATGTACACAGTGATTGTACCAGCAGAATAGTGAGCGCAGCTCTGGAGTATCCCCTGCAGTGGGTCTGTGTGTGGTTTAGTCTTGATGGTTATGGCCTCAGTTTCTGTCTCCTCTCCAGTTTCTCCTCTGACTTCTCTGTCTCTCTCGTCTCTTGCTCCGCTGCTCCAGGTTCTGTACATCAGGAAGCAGAAGAGGTGAGCAGCTTCCTGCCATTACTCCCTAATACGTCTCGGCCTCTGATCACTGATCTCACAGAGCACGGCGGCGGAGGGGATTAGCTCTGGGTGTATTTCTGTATATTAGTGGCTTAGATTGATTGGTTCGGTCTCTCCTGGGTGAATGGTTCATGTGATCTGATTTATTGGCCGTGTCTGTTCTGTATGGATGGATTATGGTGCAGGATTGATTGGTCGTGTCTGCTTATGTTCCTGTATTGATCGGCCATGTTCGCTGTCACCTCACTGTAAGCGGAATCTTTCCCTGTCATTGATCAGCCTGAGAACGTCCCGTCCACCCCGCAGGGGGCGCTCTTGCTTCTTATTTCATCCTTACATGTCCTGTGTTGTGTAGACTGTGAATTCAATTTCTCACAAAGTGACATGAAGGTGCACTACAGCGACCAGGAATACACGTACAGCGTACGCAGAGGCCAGAGTCTGGTGACTGTATATAAGCTGCGTATATATCGCCCCCTATATCTAAGGCCCATATACAGAATACTCAGCTCTTCTCTTTCTCTTACTCTCTCCTCTGTTCTTTTATTGCCTCTGTCTCTTCCTCTCTCTGTTCGTTGCTCTTATCCCTCTTCCTCTGACTCTTTCTCCTCTCTCTCTGTTCGTTGCTCTTATCCCTCTTCCTCTGACTCTTTCTCCTCTGTCTCTGTTCGTTGCTCTTATCCCTCTTCCTCTGACTCTCTCTCCTCTGCCTCTGTTCGTTGCTCTTATCCCTCGTCCTCTGACTCTTTCTCCTCTGCCTCTGTTCGTTGCTCTTATCCCTCTTCCTCTGACTCTCTCCTCTGTCTCTGTTCGTTGCTCTTATCCCTCTTCCTCTGACTCTCTCTCCTCTGTATCTGTTCGTTGCTCTTATCCCTCTTCCTCTGACTCTCTCCTCTGTCTCTGTTCGTTGCTCTTATCCCTCTTCCTCTGACTCTCTCTCCTGTCTCTGTTCGTTGCTCTTATCCCTCTTCCTCTGACTCTCTCCTCTGTCTGTTCGTTGCTCTTATCCCTCTTCCTCTGACTCTCTCCTCTGTCTCTGTTCGTTGCTCTTATCCCTCTTCCTCTGACTCTCTCCTCTGTCTGTTCGTTGCTCTTATCCCTCTTCCTCTGACTCTCTCCTCTGTCTCTGTTCGTTGCTCTTATCCCTCTTCCTCTGACTCTCTCCTCTGTCTCTGTTCGTTGCTCTTATCCCTCTTCCTCTGACTCTCTCCTCTGTCTCTGTTCGTTGCTCTTATCCCTCTGACTCTCTCTCCTCTCTCTGTTCGTTGCTCTTATCCCTCTTCCTCTGACTCTTTCTCCTCTCTCTGTTCGTTGCTCTTATCCCTCTTCCTCTGACTCTCTCTCCTCTGCCTCTGTTCGTTGCTCTTATCCCTCTGACTCTCCTCTCTCTGTTCGTTGCTCTTATCCCTCTTCCTCTGACTCTCTCTTTCTCCTCTCTCTCTGTTCGTTGCTCTTATCCCTCTTCTTCTGACTCTCTCTTTCTCCTCTCTCTCTGTTCGTTGCTCTTATCCCTCTTCTTCTGACTCTCTCTTTCTCCTCTCTCTCTGTTCGTTGCTCTTATCCCTCTTCTTCTGACTCTCTCTTTCTCCTCTGTCTCTGTTCGTTGCTCTTATCCCTCTTCTTCTGACTCTCTCTTTCTCCTCTGTCTCTGTTCGTTGCTCTTATCCCTCTTCTTCTGACTCTCTCTTTCTCCTCTGTCTCTGTTCGTTGCTCTTATCCCTCTTCCTCTGACTCTCTCTTTCTCCTCTGTCTCTGTTCATTGCTCTTATCCCTCTTCTTCTGACTCTCTCTCCTCTGCCTCTGTTCGTTGCTCTTATCCCTCTGACTCTCTCTCCTCTCTCTGTTCGTTGCTCTTATCCCTCTTCTTCTGACTCTCTCTTTCTCCTCTGTCTCTGTTCGTTGCTCTTATCCCTCTTCTTCTGACTCTCTCTTTCTCCTCTGTCTCTGTTCGTTGCTCTTATCCCTCTTCCTCTGACTCTCTCTTTCTCCTCTGTCTCTGTTCATTGCTCTTATCCCTCTTCTTCTGACTCTCTCTCCTCTGCCTCTGTTCGTTGCTCTTATCCCTCTGACTCTCTCTCCTCTCTCTGTTCGTTGCTCTTATCCCTCTTCCTCTTCCTCTGACTCTCTCTCCTCTGCCTCTGTTCGTTGCTCTTATCCCTCTTCCTCTGACCCCTCCTCTTCCAGGCTGGAGAAGCTTCGCCATCAGCTGATGCCCATGTACAACTTTGACCCAGCTGAAGAACAGGAAGATTTGGAGCAAGAACTCCTGGAACCGAACCGAGATCTGCAACCCCAGGGAAAGGTGAGTGCTTGTCCTGTACAGATCAGTCGATGGCGCTGTGACCCTCAGTTTGTGGGGAGCAGAGGGGCAAACTGTGCAAAGCCTGTCACCCCCTCCCCCCACTTTGACAGGACCCTGAACCTTGTGCACCCCGGACCCCTCTGATGTAGTCGGCGCTGCCAGGATTAGTCTTGGTTGTGGATATGACGTCTCCACATATATCCCTTGTTATGTGTGTGCCCCGGCGAGTAATGGCTGATAGCAGAGGAGAATAGCCTGTAATCCAGGGTCACCTGCACAGCTCATATTTATCTCCCTGATGTGGCGGCGCCACCTGCTGTTAGATAATGGGAACTGCAGTCTGAGATCTCTAGAACAAGTGCAACGGAAATCTGCATTCACCAAGCTGGGAAATCCTTCTGCCTTCTCAGTGCAGCAACTAATGGGGTCATGGAAGAGTCCTGTGATAATGCCCAGTGATGGGAGTGCTGCCGGGGGGGTCTCCTCTCTTGGCTGTCCACTCCTCCCACCACCGCCATAGACTGCAGACGCCCCTTCTTATGTCTTCCTATGACAATGGTTTCCTTCTCGCTGCTCTCCCCTATAGATTGTCAGATTTGTGGGGTGCGCAGTGACTTCTAGTTGTCCTATGGACAGATTCTCCTGTACCTGAGGATTTCTGCGGCTCCTCCGCACTGACCATGGACCTCTTGGCGTCTTCTCTGACCAGCGCTCTCCTTGTCAGTGATTTGTTAGGTGGTCGGCCGTGTCTTGTAGGTTTGCAGGTGTAGGACACTTTCTCCATGTTTGGACGATGGATTGTCCCGGGCTCCTCGGGAGATGTTCTTTTACCCTGACCTTGCTTTACACTTCTCCACAACTTTATCTCTGATCTGTCTGGTCAGTTCCTTGGTGTTCATGATGCTGTTTGGTCACTAGTGTTCTCTAAGAAACCACTGAGGCCTTCACAGAACAGATATATACTGTATATATTAGCATGTGCCCGCGACTTTGCCTGCGGTTTGGGTGTGGCGCTGAGCCGCTTCTATGTAGTGAATTCCTGTTGGTTATGATGTGCCGCACCCCTTAGGCCCTTGCCCCCCCAAGGTCTGGCTACTTACTGCGTGCACCGTCCCCCCCCCCCCTCCTCCGCGCACCTGGCCCCATCCCCCCCCCCCCACGCCCTCTCGCGCCCATGCCCCTCCTTCCCTGTGGCGCACTCGCCGCCGCCACTCCCACTTGTGGTTTTGCAGGGCTCTGTATGAGAGTACATGGGCTGTCTCTAGACTCTGTGTGTGCTGTCTCTTTTCTGTAATGTGGAGTTGCTGTGCGCTCTGTATCTCGCTGTTCATCTGTGTGCAGCACATAATCCGTGTTGTCTGATGGCGTTTTTTTATCTGCCTTGTCTATCAGGTTCTGCTCACCAGTCTGTGCCCGCTGCAGAGACCGACCCGCCTGGTGTTTACTGACGTCGCCAACTCTATCAGCGCCTGAGGAAGCTTCATGACATGTCCAGCCGGGTCAGTGTCACCGCGACTCACCGTCTGTCTGTGTCACCCTGCCCTGGAGATGTCACCCAGCTCGTCGCCGCTGCGGGCCCAGTCATGTAAAGGCCGAAATAACTTGGCAAAATACACAATGCTCTGCAGGAGGGCTGACGGCGGATGTGCGCTGCTGTGCAGGGAAATACAGCGGCCCAATGTGCACAGGACCTAAACAGCAGAGGGTTAATTATATATCATCCTCCAAATTACATGTACCCCCTATTTCTGAGAGAGTCCTCTTTAGAGGTGCTCCGCTTGTACAGTAATATACACCGCACACAGAGTGCTCTGCTTATACAGTAATATACACCGCACACAGAGTGCTCTGCTTATACTGTAATATACACCGCACACAGAGCGCTCCGCCTGTACTGTAATATACACCGCACACAGAGCGCTCCGCCTGTACTGTAATATACACCGCACACAGAGCGCTCCGCCTGTACAGTAATATACACCGCACACAGAGCGCTCCGCCTGTACAGTAATATACACCGCACACAGAGCGCTCCGCCTGTACAGTAATATACACCACACATGAAGTGCTCCGCCTGTACAGTAATATACACCGCACACAGACCGCTCCGCCTGTACAGTAATATACACCGCACACAGACCGCTCCGCCTGTACAGTAATATACACCGCACACAGACCGCTCCGCCTGTACAGTAATATACACCGCACACAGACCGCTCCGCCTGTACAGTAATATACACCGCACACAGACCGCTCCGCCTGTACAGTAATATACACCGCACACAGACCGCTCCGCCTGTACAGTAATATACACCGCACACAGACCGCTCCGCCTGTACAGTAATATACACCGCACACAGAGCGCTCCGCCTGTACAGTAATATACACCGCACACAGACCGCTCCGCCTGTACAGTAATATACACCGCACACAGACCGCTCCGCCTGTACAGTAATATACACCGCACACAGACCGCTCCGCCTGTACAGTAATAAGGTGCCCTGCGCTGCTGGTTAGGAGGCTATACATAGTCCTGGGCCCCTGTTTTTCCCAGTGTCCGGCACGTTGGTACATCATGGCATGAACATGAAAGCAGTGAATACCCGAAAGCGGAATATTTAACTCTGCCTGTATGTACAGATGTTGCACACGGTGTATTGGGGAGACTCTGCACCCCCTGTCTGTACTATTGCAGATCCCCAACAAACGCAGGACCCTTTCCTGTGCATATGCCTTAATCTCACTATAGTGCACTCCACCCCTCGCCCTCGTGCCCACCGCCCCTTCATTCTGCAGTCGGTGGAACCTTTTGGTTCTGGAGATCAAGCGGTTTAACCCCTGAGTTGCTGCAGGCTGATGTGGCAGCGCCATCTTGTACCGTTCTCATCGGATCATTATTCGATATTTATTTCTTGCGCTCTTTTGTGCTTCATTAAACATTCCTGGTAGCCCTTGGGTGGTCCCGGGTCTTCCTGTGGCCCATCACATTGGCACTCTTGTGCCGCATCCCGCACTGCCACCTCCTGGCCAGTCTGACAGCAGCGGCGCACAACGATACAAGTGTCTTCTTGCACCTTAATCTGCACTCCTGGGGCGGCCGGGGGATTCTCTTGTATTTGGTGTCGTTTAGTCTTCTGTGTCTGCACAGGGGCAGATTAAAGAGATTAATTGTGAATAAGATGGCTGCACCCTTCGTCTTATTGTAGACCCCGCCTGTCAGCCCGCTGCGCTCCTCCTCTAAAATCAGCGTTGTACAGGGCGCAGAGTGCTTGCCCCAGTTGTATCCGGCCTGAACTAAGACGTTTTACCTGCACTGATACATTGTAACAAACCGTCAAAGCAAAAAGACTTAATGGGTCAAACTTATTAAAGGAGTTCTCTGCTGTCTAATATTGTTGGCCTATCCTTAGTATTAGATGTTTGGGGACGTCACAAGCCGCTGTTCACTCGCCTTCCAAAATGTAGCGGAGCCTTTAAGTACATCAGCGGTTCCATAACCTACTGCTACAAAACATAGCAAGGCCTGGCATGTCCTGGAGCAGCTGATCTGCGGGGGCCCTGGATGTCGGCCCCTCATAGAACTAATAATATAACTTCCTCTAAAGAATTGACTATGAATATTAGAAGGTGGAGAACCCCTTTAAGACTGAGGTTTACTAGAAAAGGGTCCGACAAACACAGGGTACGACTGGGGATGAGGGGCAAATTTAGTGCAAGAACGGGCCTTGTGCCAAACGTCACAGTATCAGCCGTCTATGCCAGAAAGCTGTGTCTGCTGTAACACATAGTAGCAAACCTGATGCTGTAATAGCAGGACTAGGCCGGGATTGTCACCGGTCCATGACAGCAGCCATGAGGCCTGAAGGGAACAAGTATAATGTGTCAGGCAGACTCCACCCTGAGGGGACGGGGTCATGTAGTTCATGGCTGTGCTGGGTGTTGTAGTGCAGTCTGGATAGATCATCATAGTTGGGGCGTTATATGCTGGGAAGGGGGATGATGGGGATACAGCCGACTATATGTCATCTGATAGAACCAGAGTATATACCGCTCATGGAGTAATAATACTAAATAGAGATGAGCGAGTACTGTGCAAAACTCCCGGAACGAATAGCACGCACCCATAGGAATGAATGGAAGTAGCCGGCACGCAGGGGGTTAAGCGGCCGGCCGTCGGCAACGTCGGCGTACCGGCCACTTCCATTCATTCCTATGGGTGCGTGCTATTCGAAACGGGCCTAAGAGCTTACAATCTATGGGGAGATAGAGAGGACACGAGGAGTGAGGGCCCCGCTCACAGGAGCTTACAATCTATGAGGAGATAGAGAGGAGGACACAAGAGGAGAGAGGACCCCGCTCACAAGAGCTTACAATCTATGGGGAGATAGAGAGGACACAAGAGGAGTGAGGACCCCGCTCACAAGAGCTTACAATCTATGAGGAGATAGAGAGGACACAAGAGGAGTGAGGACCCCGCTCACAAGAGCTTACAATCTATGGGGAGATAGAGAGGAGGACACAAGAGGAGTGAGGACCCCACTCACAAGAGCTTACAATCTATGGGGAGATAGAGAGGACACAAGAGGAGTGAGGACCCCGCTCACAAGAGCTTACAGTCTATGAGGAGATAGAGAGGACACAAGAGGAGTGAGGACCCCGCTCACAAGAGCTTACAGTCTATGAGGAGATAGAGAGGAGGACACAAGAGGAGTGAGGACCCCGCTCACAAGAGCTTACAGTCTATGAGGAGATAGAGAGGACACAAGAGGAGAGAGGACCCCGCTCACAAGAGCTTACAATCTATGAGGAGATAGAGAGGAGGACACAAGAGGAGTGAGGACCCCGCTCACAAGAGCTTACAATCTATGAGGAGATAGAGAGGACACAAGAGGAGTGAGGACCCCGCTCACAAGAGCTTACAATCTATGAGGAGATAGAGAGGACACAGGAGGAGAGAGGACCCCGCTCACAAGAGCTTACAATCTATGAGGAGATAGAGAGGACACAGGAGGAGAGAGGACCCCGCTCACAAGAGCTTACTATGTATGGGGAGATAGAGAGGAGGACACGAGGAGTGAGGACCCCGCTCACAAGAGCTTACAATCTATGAGGAGATAGAGAGGACACAAGAGGAGTGAGGACCCCGCTCACAAGAGCTTACAATCTATGAGGAGATAGAGAGGACACAGGAGGAGAGAGGACCCCGCTCACAAGAGCTTACAATCTATGAGGAGATAGAGAGGACACAGGAGGAGAGAGGACCCCGCTCACAAGAGCTTACTATGTATGGGGAGATAGAGAGGAGGACACAAGAGGAGTGAGGACCCCGCTCACAAGAGCTTACAATCTATGAGGAGATAGAGAGGACACAAGAGGAGTGAGGACCCCGCTCACAAGAGCTTACAATCTATGAGGAGATAGAGAGGACACAGGAGGAGAGAGGACCCCGCTCACAAGAGCTTACTATCTATGGGGAGATAGAGAGGAGGACACAAGAGGAGTGAGGACCCCGCTCACAAGAGCTTACAATCTATGAGGAGATAAGAGAGGACACAAGAGGAGTGAGGACCCCGCTCACAAGAGCTTACAATCTATGAGGAGATAGAGAGGAGGACACAAGAGGAGTGAGGACCCCGCTCACAAGAGCTTACACTCTATGAGGAGATAGAGAGGACACAAGAGGAGTGAGGACCCCGCTCACAAGAGCTTACAATCTATGAGGAGATCGAGAGGACACAAGAGGAGTGAGGACCCCGCTCACAAGAGCTTACAATCTATGGGGAGATAGAGAGGACACAAGAGGAGTGAGGACCCCGCTCACAAGAGCTTACAATCTATGGGGAGATAGAGAGGACACAAGAGGAGTGAGGACCCCGCTCACAAGAGCTTACAATCTATGAGGAGATAGAGAGGACACAAGAGGAGTGAGGACCCCGCTCACAAGAGCTTACAATCTATGAGGAGATAGAGAGGACACAAGAGGAGTAAGGACCCCGCTCACAAGAGCTTACAATCTATGGGGAGATAGAGAGGACACAAGAGGAGTGAGGACCCCGCTCACAAGAGCTTACAATCTATGAGGAGATAAGAGAGGACACAAGAGGAGTGAGGACCCCGCTCACAAGAGCTTACAATCTATGGGGAGATAGAGAGGACACAAGAGGAGTGAGGACCCCGCTCACAAGAGCTTACAATCTATGAGGAGATAAGAGAGGACACAGGAGGAGTGAGGACCCCGCTCACAAGAGCTTACAATCTATGGGGAGATAGAGAGGACACAAGAGGAGTGAGGACCCCGCTCACAAGAGCTTACAATCTATGGGGAGATAGAGAGGACACAGGAGGAGTGAGGACCCCGCTCACAAGAGCTTACAATCTATGGGGAGATAGAGAGGACACAAGAGGAGTGAGGACCCCGCTCACAAGAGCTTACAATCTATGAGGAGATAGAGAGGACACAAGAGGAGTGAGGACCCCGCTCACAAGAGCTTACAATCTATGAGGAGATAGAGAGGACACAAGAGGAGTGAGGACCCCGCTCACAAGAGCTTACAGTCTATGAGGAGATAGAGAGGACACAAGAGGAGTGAGGACCCCGCTCACAAGAGCTTACAATCTATGGGGAGATAGAGAGGAGGACACAAGAGGAGTGAGGGCCCCGCTCACAAGAGCTTACAATCTATGAGGAGATAGAGAGGACACAAGAGGAGTAAGGACCCCGCTCACAAGAGCTTACAGTCTATGAGGAGATAGAGAGGACACAAGAGGAGTGAGGACCCCGCTCACAAGAGCTTACAATCTATGGGGAGATAGAGAGGAGGACACAAGAGGAGTGAGGACCCCGCTCACAAGAGCTTACAATCTATGAGGAGATAAGAGAGGACACAAGAGGAGTGAGGACCCCGCTCACAAGAGCTTACAGTCTATGAGGAGATAGAGAGGACACAAGAGGAGTGAGGACCCCGCTCACAAGAGCTTACAATCTATGACGAGATAGAGAGGAGGACACAAGAGGAGTGAGGACCCCGCTCACAAGAGCTTACAATCTATGGGGAGATAGAGAGGACACAAGAGGAGTGAGGACCCCGCTCACAAGAGCTTACAATCTATGGGGAGATAGAGAGGACACAAGAGGAGTGAGGACCCCGCTCACAAGAGCTTACAATCTATGAGGAGATAGAGAGGACACAAGAGGAGTGAGGACCCCGCTCACAAGAGCTTACAATCTATGAGGAGATAGAGAGGACACAAGAGGAGTAAGGACCCCGCTCACAAGAGCTTACAATCTATGAGGAGATAGAGAGGACACAAGAGGAGTAAGGACCCCGCTCACAAGAGCTTACAGTCTATGAGGAGATAGAGAGGACACAAGAGGAGTGAGGACCCCGCTCACAAGAGCTTACAATCTATGGGGAGATAGAGAGGACACAGGAGGAGAGAGGACCCCGCTCACAAGAGCTTACAGTCTATGAGGAGATAGAGAGGACACAAGAGGAGTGAGGACCCCGCTCACAAGAGCTTACAATCTATGGGGAGATAGAGAGGACACAGGAGGAGTGAGGACCCCGCTCACAAGAGCTTACAATCTATGGGGAGATAGAGAGGAGGACACAAGAGGAGTGAGGACCCCGCTCACAAGAGCTTACAATCTATGAGGAGATAAGAGAGGACACAAGAGGAGTGAGGACCCCGCTCACAAGAGCTTACAGTCTATGAGGAGATAGAGAGGACACAAGAGGAGTGAGGACCCCGCTCACAAGAGCTTACAATCTATGACGAGATAGAGAGGAGGACACAAGAGGAGTGAGGGCCTTGTTCACAGGTGACCAATCCATGTAACTATCAGAACTGCGACATCTCCACGGCATATGATGGTGCTCCTACGATTCCTTAATTGGAGAGGTAAACACTAGTCTGGATGTGACTCAGTTCACACCAAGAGAATGAGGATACAATGCGTCCCAGGACACGAGCACCTTCCTGTTATTCTGCATAGATGACGAGTCGCTTCGCACAAATACAAATTCTTCTGGAGAATCCACAGCCGGTGCCGGGTTGTGATGTATTTGGCTGCGGCCCCTACAAGGAGCTGGACAGTGGGCGGACCCTGAGTCCTGCAATCCTAAATAAGACACCAATATTCTCATCCTAGAAAATCCCTTTAAAACGTTGTACAGCCCCTTTAAGTCATTAAGACATGGCTGTAATGCCCCTTAAAGTCATCCAGGCTCCCCTGCACTTCATCACGGCTGCACCAGCGGCTGCGAGGTGTGAATGTGGCCTGAAGACGGTGTCTGTACTGCTACAGATTGGTATTGTATGGCAATGTCCACACAAGGCGTTCTGACTCTGGATTACTGGATTATATGATGAGTGATATTCAGGTTACCTGTGTGATAGGTCTCCAGGGGATCACCAATAAACGTGCACTGCTCTGTATGTGTGGGAGCACCATCTCCTGGTGGAAGAAATGGAGGAAGATTGGTTGGAGTAACTAAAGTAGTCCTGTCTGGGGTCTGTATTTATTGTAGAGTCTGGTGAAGGAAAGAGGGATCTAGAGTGGAATCTGGAGGAGGACAGAGGGGTCTAGGGGAGGACAGAGGGGTCTGGAGGAGGACAGAGGGGTCTGGAGGGGGACAGAGGTGTCTGGAGGAGGACAGAGGTGTGGGGTCTAGGGGAGGACAGAGGGGTCTAGGGGAGGACAGAGGGGTCTGGAGGAGGACAGAGGGGTCTAGAGAGGGGTCTGGAGGGGGACAGAGGGGTCTGGAGGAGGACAGAGGGGTCTAGAGAGGGGTCTAGGGGAGGACAGAGGGGTCTGGAGGGGGACAGAGGGGTCTAGGGGAGGACAGAGGGGTCTGGAGGAGGACAGAGGGGTCTGGAGGGGGACAGAGGTGTCTGGAGGAGGACAGAGGGGTCTAGGGGAGGACAGAGGGGTCTGGAGGAGGACAGAGGGGTCTAGGGGAGGACAGAGGGGTCTGGAGGGGGACAGAGGTGTCTGGAGGAGGACAGAGGGGTCTAGAGAGGAGTCTGGAGGGGGACAGAGGGGTCTGGAGGAGGACAGAGGGGTCTAGAGAGGGGTCTAGGGGAGGACAGAGGGGTCTGGAGGGGGACAGAGGGGTCTGGAGGGGGACAGAGGGGTCTAGGGGAGGACAGAGGGGTCTGGAGGAGGACAGAGGGGTCTGGAGGGGGACAGAGGTGTCTGGAGGAGGACAGAGGGGTCTAGGGGAGGACAGAGGGGTCTGGAGGAGGACAGAGGGGTCTGGAGGAGGACAGAGGGGTCTGGGAGAGGACAGAGGGGTCTGGGAGAGGACAGAGGGGTCTGGAGGAGGACAGAGGGGTCTGGAGGGGGACAGAGGTGTCTGGAGGAGGACAGAGGGGTCTGGAGGAGGACAGAGGGGTCTGGGAGAGGACAGAGGGGTCTGGGAGAGGACAGAGGGGTCTGGGAGAGGACAGAGGGGTCTGGAGGAGGACAGAGGGGTCTGGAGGGGGACAGAGGGGTCTGGAGGAGGACAGAGGGGTCTAGAGAGGGGTCTGGAGGGGGACAGAGGGGTCTGGAGGAGGACAGAGGGGTCTAGAGAGGGGTCTAGGGGAGGACAGAGGGGTCTGGAGGGGGACAGAGGGGTCTGGAGGAGGACAGAGGGGTCTAGGGGAGGACAGAGGGGTCTGGAGGAGGACAGAGGGGTCTGGAGGAGGACAGAGGGGTCTGGAGGGGGACAGAGGGGTCTGGAGGAGGACAGAGGGGTCTGGAGAGGGGTCTGAAGGGGGACAGAAGTGTCTGGAGGAGGACAGAGGTGTCTGGAGGAGGACAGAGGGGTCTGGAGGGGGACAGAGGGGTCTGGAGGAGGACAGAGGGGTCTGGAGGAGGACAGAGGGGTCTGGAGGAGGACAGAGGGGTCTGGAGGAGGACAGAGGGGTCTAGGGGAGGACAGAGGGGTCTGGAGGAGGACAGAGGGGTCTAGGGGAGGACAGAGGGGTCTGGAGGGGGACAGAGAGGTCTGGAGGAGGACAGAGGGGTCTGGGGGAGGACAGAGGGGTCTGGGGGAGGACAGAGGGGTCTGGGGGAGGACAGAGGGGTCTGGAGGAGGACAGAGGGGTCTGGAGGGGGACAGAGGGGTCTGGGGGAGGACAGAGGGGTCTGGGGGAGGACAGAGGGGTCTGGGGGAGGACAGAGGGGTCTGGAGGGGGACAGAGGGGTCTGGAGGGGGACAGAGGGGTCTGGAGGAGGACAGAGGGGTCTGGAGAGGAGTCTGGAGGAGGACAGAGGGGTCTGGAGGGGGACAGAGGGGTCTGGAGGGGGACAGAGGGGTCTGGAGGAGGACAGAGGGGTCTGGGGGAGGACAGAGGGGTCTGGAGGGAGGACAGAGGGGTCTGGAGGGAGGACAGAGGGGTCTGGAGGGAGGACAGAGGGGTCTGGAGGGAGGACAGAGGGGTCTGGAGGGAGGACAGAGGGGTCTGGAGGGAGGACAGAGGGGTCTGGAGGGAGGACAGAGGGGTCTGGAGGGAGGACAGAGGGGTCTGGAGGGAGGACAGAGGGGTCTGGGGGAGGACAGAGGGGTCTGGAGGAGGACAGAGGGGTCTGGAGGAGGACAGAGGGGTCTGGAGGAGGACAGAGGGGTCTGGGGGAGGACAGAGGGGTCTGGGGGAGGACAGAGGGGTCTGGAGGGAGGACAGAGGGGTCTGGAGGGAGGACAGAGGGGTCTGGAGGGAGGACAGAGGGGTCTGGAGGAGGACAGAGGGGTCTGGAGGGAGGACAGAGGGGTCTGGGGGAGGACAGAGGGGTCTGGGGGAGGACAGAGGGGTCTGGGGGAGGACAGAGGGGTCTGGGGGAGGGCACAGGGGTGTGGAGGGGTCAGGAGGGGGGACAGAGGGGTCTGGGGGAGGACAGAGGGGTCTGGGGGAGGACAGAGGGGTCTGGGGGAGGGCACAGGGGTGTGGAGGGGTCAGGAGGGGGGACAGAGGGGTCTGGGGGAGGACAGAGGGGTCTGGAGGAGGACAGAGGGGTCTGGAGGAGGACAGAGGGGTCTGGAGGGGGACAGAGGGGTCTGGGGGAGGACAGAGGGGTCTGGAGGGGGACAGAGGGGTTTGGAGGGGGACAGAGGGGTCTGGAGGGGGACAGAGGGGTCTGGAGGGGGACAGAGGGGTCTGGGGGAGGACAGAGGGGTCTGGAGGGGGACAGAGGGGTCTGGAGGGGGACAGAGGGGTCTGGAGGGGGACAGAGGGGTCTGGAGGGGGACAGAGGGGTCTGGAGGGGGACAGAGGGGTCTGGGGGAGGACAGAGGGGTCTGGGGGAGGACAGAGGGGTCTGGGGGAGGACAGAGGGGTCTGGAGGGGGACAGAGGGGTCTGGGGGAGGACAGAGGGGTCTGGGGGAGGACAGAGGGGTCTGGGGGGGGACAGAGGGGTCTGGAGGGGGACAGAGGGGTCTGGGGGAGGACAGAGGGGTCTGGGGGAGGACAGAGGAGTCTGGAGAGGGGTCTGGAGAAGGACAGAGGGGTCTGGAGGAGGACAGAGGGGTCTGGGGGAGGACAGAGGGGTCTGGGGGAGGACAGAGGGGTCTGGGGGAGGACAGAGGGGTCTGGGGGGGGGACAGAGGGGTCTGGAGAGGAGTCTGGAGGGGGACAGCTCTCGTGTGTTGCTATCCATATACATAATGGGATAGTTTATAGGAGCGACTTCACCAGAAATAACTAAGCTGCCTGATTTGGGGGAGGGGCAGAATCATTGGTAAAAAATCAGCGGGCGCCGAGTCTGCTTGTGATTGGCTGCTCGTGGCTGATGATGTCACAGATATTTTTGGCTGACTACCGGCACAGCTGATTTATTTTTGGCAGAGTAAATTCAGCCGTCGCTCATACACAATAGATTTTCATGGGCGGCTACAGAGCTGGGACCGGGGGTGCTTTGTATTAGTCCCCAAGGTCTGAGGGTGTCCATGTGGGTGAAGAAGAAGAAGGCGGGTGTGCAGGGATCCAGAACAAGTGACACCAGAAGTGTCTGTGCAGCCCTGTGAGTAACACCAAGATGGGTCATCTGCGGATGGAAACCAGGCAAACGTGGGGAGAGTATACAAACTATACGCATATGTCTGTGGGCGAAAGCAAACTCAAGACTCCTGTGCTGCAAGGCAAGCCTGCTAACCACTGAGCCTTTGTGCTAGCCACTGAGCCATTGTGATGACTACTAAGCCACCATGATAACCACTGAGCCACCGTTCTAGCTACTGAGACACTGTGCTAATCACTGAGCCATTGTGCTAAGCACTGAGCCACTGTGCTGACCACTAAGCCCTCGTGCTAACCACTGAGCCACCGCTCTAGCTACTGAGCCACAGTTCTAGCCACTGAACCATGTGGTAACCACTGACCTTCCCATGTCCCAGCATGCTCTGTCCACCCTTCTATAAGCCGCTTTCAGGCCTGTTGTGATGTTACTGGTGCAGTATGCAGGGTGAGCACATGGTGGCGCCCTGGTCTCACAGTCCTCGCTGTCTGCAGCGGGGTTAATGTGCGCCACACACGTCTCTTGGTTGCGGTTGTTTTTCAAGTGTTGTGAGAGGCTGCCAGAGTGCGGTAAATTACCTATTTCAAGATGGATGGCAGCTCGGAGTGCTCTTAAATTAAGGCGCACCTGTCGCTGGCGAGCTGCAGAGACTGCCATATTGTGAGGAGAAGCGATACTAAGAGAGACACTATAGAAATAGTCAGTATACTGCCAGCCATAAAATAACCCTATATGTCTCCCAGCATGCCCCAGGACAGAGCGCGGCATCATAGTACCCCTATAATAGCCCTAATAATACCCTTATAATATCCCTAATAATACCCCTATAGGACCCCTGATAGTACCCCTATAATATCCCTAATAATACCCCTATAGGACCCCTGATAGTACCCCTATAATATCCCTAATAATACCCCTATAATATCCCTAATAATACCCCTATAGGACCCCTGATAATACCCCTATAGTATATCTTATAATACCCCTATAGTATATCTTATAATACCCCTATAGGACCCCTGATAGTACCCCCTATAGTATCCCTTTCAGTACACATATAGCACTGTTGATGGTACTTTATAGAACCCTATAGTATCCTTGATAATACCCCCATAGCACCCCTGACTGTATCACTATAGTATGCTTTATAGTACCCATATAACACTCCTAATAATACCCCTTATAGAACCCTATAGTATCTCTTATAGTACCAATATAGCATCCCGATAGAACCCCTGTATGAGTGCATTATCCCTGTACCGTTTCATCACTTTGTGTATTATACCTGGGTGTAGTGCAGTATAGCGGTGGTATATATGAGTGTAGTGCAGTATAGCGGTGTTATACCTGGGTGTAGTGCAGTATAGCGGTGGTATATATGAGTGTAGTGCAGTATAGCGGTGTTATACCTGGGTGTAGTGCAGTATAGCGGTGGTATACCTGGGTGTAGTACAGTATAGCAGTGTTATACCTGGGTGTAGTGCAGTATAGCGGTGGTATACCTGGGTGTAGTACAGTATAGCAGTGTTATACCTGGGTGTAGTGCAGTATAGCGGTGGTATACCTGGGTGTAGTACAGTATAGCAGTGTTATACCTGGGTGTAGTGCAGTATAGCGGTGGTATACCTGGGTGTAGTGCAGTATAGCGGTGGTATACCTGGGTGTAGTGCAGTATAGCGGTGGTATACCTGGGTGTAGTACAGTATAGCGGTGGTATACCTGGGTGTAGTGCAGTATAGCGGTGGTATACCTGGGTGTAGCGCAGTATAGCGGTGGTATACCTGGGTGTAGTGCAGTATAGCGGTGGTATACCTGGGTGTAGTGCAGTATAGCGGTGGTATACCTGGGTGTAGTGCAGTATAGCAGTGGTATACCTGGGTGTAGTGCAGTATAGCGGTGGTATACCTGGGTGTAGTGCAGTATAGCGGTGGTATACCTGGGTGTAGTGCAGTATAGCGGTGGTATACCTGGGTGTAGTGCAGTATAGTGGTGTTATACCTGGGTGTAGTGCAGTATAGTGGTGTTAAACCTGGGTGTAGTGCAGTATAGCAGTGTTATACCTGGGTGTAGTGCAATATAGCGGTGGTATACCTGGGTGTAGTGCAGTATAGCGGTGGTATACCTGGGTGTAGTGCAATATAGCGGTGGTATACCTGGGTGTAGTGCAGTATAGCGGTGGTATACCTGGGTGTAGTGCAGTATAGCGGTGGTATACCTGGGTGTAGTGCAGTATAGCGGTGGTATACCTGGGTGTAGTGCAGTATAGCGGTGGTATATATGAGTGTAGTGCAGTATAGCGGTGGTATACCTGGGTGTAGTGCAGTATAGCAGTGGTATACCTGGGTGTAGTGCAGTATAGCGGTGGTATATATGAGTGTAGTGCAGTATAGCGGTGGTATACCTGGGTGTAGTGCAGTATAGCGGTGGTATACCTGGGTGTAGTGCAGTATAGTGGTGTTATACCTGGGTGTAGTGCAGTATAGCAGTGGTATACCTGGGTGTAGTGCAGTATAGCAGTGTTATACCTCGGTGTAGTGCAGTATAGCGGTGGTATATATGAGTGTAGTGCAGTATAGCGGTGGTATATATGGGTGTAGTACAGTATAGCAGTGTTATACCTGGGTGTAGTGCAGTATAGCGGTGGTATACCTGGGTGTAGTACAGTATAGCGGTGGTATACCTGGGTGTAGTGCAGTATAGCGGTGGTATACCTGGGTGTAGCGCAGTATAGCGGTGGTATACCTGGGTGTAGTGCAGTATAGCGGTGGTATACCTGGGTGTAGTGCAGTATAGCGGTGGTATACCTGGGTGTAGTGCAGTATAGTGGTGTTATACCTGGGTGTAGTGCAGTATAGCGGTGGTATACCTGGGTGTAGTGCAGTATAGTGGTGTTATACCTGGGTGTAGTGCAGTATAGCAGTGGTATACCTGGGTGTAGTGCAGTATAGCGGTGGTATACCTGGGTGTAGTGCAGTATAGCGGTGGTATACCTGGGTGTAGTGCAATATAGCGGTGGTATACCTGCGTGTAGTGCAGTATAGCGGTGGTATACCTGGGTGTAGTGCAGTATAGCGGTGGTATACCTGGGTGTAGTGCAGTATAGCGGTGGTATACCTGGGTGTAGTACAGTATAGCGGTGGTATATATGAGTGTAGTGCAGTATAGCGGTGGTATACCTGGGTGTAGTGCAGTATAGCGGTGGTATATATGAGTGTAGTGCAGTATAGCGGTGGTATACCTGGGTGTAGTGCAGTATAGCGGTGGTATATATGAGTGTAGTGCAGTATAGCGGTGGTATACCTGGGTGTAGTGCAGTATAGCGGTGGTATACCTGGGTGTAGTGCAGTATAGTGGTGTTATACCTGGGTGTAGTGCAGTATAGCAGTGGTATACCTGGGTGTAGTGCAGTATAGCAGTGTTATACCTCGGTGTAGTGCAGTATAGCGGTGGTATATATGAGTGTAGTGCAGTATAGCGGTGTTATACCTGGGTGTAGTGCAGTATAGCGGTGGTATATATGAGTGTAGTGCAGTATAGCGGTGTTATACCTGGTTGTAGTGCAGTATAGCGGTGGTATACCTGGGTGTAGTACAGTATAGCGATGTTATACCTGGGTGTAGTGCAGTATAGCGGTGGTATACCTGGGTGTAGTGCAGTATAGCGGTGTTATACCTGGGTGTAGTGCAGTATAGCGGTGGTATATATGAGTGTAGTGCAGTATAGCAGTGTTATACCTGGGTGTAGTGCAGTATAGCGGTGGTATATATGGGTGTAGTACAGTATAGCAGTGTTATACCTGGGTGTAGTGCAGTATAGCGGTGGTATATATGAGTGTAGTGCAGTATAGCAGTGTTATACCTGGTTGTAGTGCAGTATAGCGGTGGTATACCTGGGTGTAGTACAGTATAGCGATGTTATACCTGGGTGTAGTGCAGTATAGCGGTGGTATACCTGGGTGTAGTGCAGTATAGCGGTGTTATACCTGGGTGTAGTGCAGTATAGCGGTGGTATATATGAGTGTAGTGCAGTATAGCAGTGTTATACCTGGGTGTAGTGCAGTATAGCGGTGGTATATATGGGTGTAGTACAGTATAGCAGTGTTATACCTGGGTGTAGTGCAGTATAGCGGTGGTATATATGAGTGTAGTGCAGTATAGCAGTGTTATACCTGGGTGTAGTACAGTATAGCGGTGGTATACCTGGGTGTAGTGCAGTATAGCGGTGGTATATATGAGTGTAGTGCAGTGTAGCGGTGGTATACCTGGGTGTAGTGCAGTATAGCAGTGGTATACCTGGGTGTAGTGCAGTATAGCAGTGTTATACCTCGGTGTAGTGCAGTATAGCGGTGGTATATATGAGTGTAGTGCAGTATAGCGGTGGTATATATGGGTGTAGTACAGTATAGCAGTGTTATACCTGGGTGTAGTGCAGTATAGCGGTGGTATACCTGGGTGTAGTACAGTATAGCGGTGGTATACCTGGGTGTAGTGCAGTATAGCGGTGGTATACCTGGGTGTAGTGCAGTATAGCGGTGGTATACCTGGGTGTAGTGCAGTATAGCGGTGTTATACCTGGGTGTAGTGCAGTATAGCAGTGGTATACCTGGGTGTAGTGCAGTATAGCGGTGGTATACCTGGGTGTAGTGCAGTATAGCGGTGGTATACCTGGGTGTAGTGCAGTATAGCGGTGGTATATATGAGTGTAGTGCAGTATAGCAGTGTTATACCTGGGTGTAGTACAGTATAGCGGTGGTATACCTGGGTGTAGTGCAGTATAGCGGTGGTATACCTGGGTGTAGTGCAGTATAGCGGTGGTATACCTGGGTGTAGTGCAGTATAGCGGTGTTATACCTGGGTGTAGTGCAGTATAGCAGTGTTATACCTGGGTGTAGTGCAGTATAGCAGTGGTATACCTGGGTGTAGTGCAGTATAGTGGTGTTATACCTGGGTGTAGTGCAGTATAGCAGTGGTATACCTGGGTGTAGTGCAGTATAGTGGTGTTATACCTGGGTGTAGTGCAGTATAGCAGTGGTATACCTGGGTGTAGTGCAGTATAGTGGTGTTATACCTGGGTGTAGTGCAGTATAGCAGTGGTATACCTGGGTGTAGTGCAGTATAGTGGTGTTATACCTGGGTGTAGTGCAGTATAGCGGTGGTATACCTGGGTGTAGTGCAGTATAGTGGTGTTATACCTGGGTGTAGTGCAGTATAGCAGTGGTATACCTGGGTGTAGTGCAGTATAGTGGTGTTATACCTGGGTGTAGTGCAGTATAGCGGTGGTATACCTGGGTGTAGTGCAGTATAGTGGTGTTATACCTGGGTGTAGTGCAGTATAGTGGTGTTATACCTGGGTGTAGTGCAGTATAGCAGTGGTATACCTGGGTGTAGTGCAGTATAGCGGTGGTATACCTGGGTGTAGTGCAGTATAGCGGTGGTATACCTGGGTGTAGTGCAGTATAGCGGTGGTATACCTGGGTGTAGTGCAGTATAGCGGTGGTATATATGAGTGTAGTTCAGTATAGCGGTGGTATACCTGGGTGTAGTGCAGTATAGCGGTGGTATACCTGGGTGTAGTGCAGTATAGCGGTGGTATATATGAGTGTAGTGCAGTATAGCGGTGGTATACCTGGGTGTAGTGCAGTATAGCGGTGGTATACCTGGGTGTAGTGCAGTATAGTGGTGTTATACCTGGGTGTAGTGCAGTATAGCAGTGGTATACCTGGGTGTAGTGCAGTATAGCGATGTTATACCTGGGTGTAGTGCAGTATAGCGGTGGTATACCTGGGTGTAGTGCAGTATAGCGGTGGTATATATGAGTGTAGTGCAGTGTAGCGGTGGTATACCTGGGTGTAGTGCAGTATAGCGGTGGTATATATGAGTGTAGTGCAGTATAGCAGTGTTATACCTGGGTGTAGTGCAGTATAGCGGTGGTATATATGGGTGTAGTACAGTATAGCAGTGTTATACCTGGGTGTAGTGCAGTATAGCGGTGGTATATATGAGTGTAGTGCAGTATAGCAGTGTTATACCTGGGTGTAGTACAGTATAGCGGTGGTATACCTGGGTGTAGTGCAGTATAGCGGTGGTATATATGAGTGTAGTGCAGTGTAGCGGTGGTATACCTGGGTGTAGTGCAGTATAGCGGTGGTATACCTGGGTGTAGTGCAGTATAGTGGTGGTATACCTGGGTGTAGTGCAGTATAGCGGTGTTATACCTGGGTGTAGTACAGTATAGCAGTGTTATACCTGGGTGTAGTGCAGTATAGCGGTGGTATATATGAGTGTAGTGCAGTGTAGCGGTGGTATACCTGGGTGTAGTGCAGTATAGCGGTGGTATATATGGGTGTAGTACAGTATAGCAGTGTTATACCTGGGTGTAGTGCAGTATAGCGGTGGTATATATGAGTGTAGTGCAGTATAGCGGTGGTATACCTGGGTGTAGTGCAGTATAGCGGTGTTATACCTGGGTGTAGTGCAGTATAGCGGTGGTATATATGAGTGTAGTGCAGTATAGCGGTGGTATACCTGGGTGTAGTGCAGTATAGCGGTGGTATACCTGGGTGTAGTGCAGTATAGTGGTGGTATACCTGGGTGTAGTGCAGTATAGCGGTGTTATACCTGGGTGTAGTACAGTATAGCAGTGTTATACCTGGGTGTAGTGCAGTATAGCGGTGGTATATATGAGTGTAGTGCAGTGTAGCGGTGGTATACCTGGGTGTAGTGCAGTATAGCGGTGGTATATATGGGTGTAGTACAGTATAGCAGTGTTATACCTGGGTGTAGTGCAGTATAGCGGTGGTATATATGAGTGTAGTGCAGTATAGCGGTGGTATACCTGGGTGTAGTGCAGTATAGCGGTGTTATACCTGGGTGTAGTGCAGTATAGCGGTGGTATATATGAGTGTAGTGCAGTATAGCGGTGGTATACCTGGGTGTAGTGCAGTATAGCGGTGGTATACCTGGGTGTAGTGCAGTATAGCGGTGGTATACCTGGGTGTAGTGCAGTATAGCGGTGGTATACCTGGGTGTAGTGCAGTATAGTGGTGTTATACCTGGGTGTAGTGCAGTATAGCGGTGGTATACCTGGGTGTAGTGCAGTATAGCGGTGGTATACCTGGGTGTAGTGCAGTATAGCGGTGGTATATATGAGTGTAGTGCAGTATAGCGGTGGTATATATGGGTGTAGTACAGTATAGCAGTGTTATACCTGGGTGTAGTGCAGTATAGCGGTGGTATACCTGGGTGTAGTACAGTATAGCGGTGGTATACCTGGGTGTAGTGCAGTATAGCGGTGGTATACCTGGGTGTAGCGCAGTATAGCGGTGGTATACCTGGGTGTAGTGCAGTATAGCGGTGGTATACCTGGGTGTAGTGCAGTATAGCGGTGGTATACCTGGGTGTAGTGCAGTATAGTGGTGTTATACCTGGGTGTAGTGCAGTATAGCGGTGGTATACCTGGGTGTAGTGCAGTATAGTGGTGTTATACCTGGGTGTAGTGCAGTATAGCAGTGGTATACCTGGGTGTAGTGCAGTATAGCGGTGGTATACCTGGGTGTAGTGCAGTATAGCGGTGGTATACCTGGATGTAGTGCAATATAGCGGTGGTATACCTGCGTGTAGTGCAGTATAGCGGTGGTATACCTGGGTGTAGTGCAGTATAGCGGTGGTATACCTGGGTGTAGTGCAGTATAGCGGTGGTATACCTGGGTGTAGTGCAGTATAGCGGTGGTATACCTGGGTGTAGTGCAATATAGCGGTGGTATACCTGGGTGTAGTGCAGTATAGCGGTGGTATACCTGGGTGTAGTGCAGTATAGCGGTGGTATACCTGGGTGTAGTGCAGTATAGCGGTGGTATACCTGGGTGTAGTGCAGTATAGCGGTGGTATATATGAGTGTAGTGCAGTATAGCGGTGGTATACCTGGGTGTAGTGCAGTATAGCGGTGGTATACCTGGGTGTAGTGCAGTATAGCGGTGGTATATATGAGTGTAGTGCAGTATAGCGGTGGTATACCTGGGTGTAGTGCAGTATAGCGGTGGTATACCTGGGTGTAGTGCAGTATAGTGGTGTTATACCTGGGTGTAGTGCAGTATAGCAGTGGTATACCTGGGTGTAGTGCAGTATAGCGATGTTATACCTGGGTGTAGTGCAGTATAGCGGTGGTATACCTGGGTGTAGTGCAGTATAGCGGTGTTATACCTGGGTGTAGTGCAGTATAGCGGTGGTATATATGAGTGTAGTGCAGTGTAGCGGTGGTATACCTGGGTGTAGTGCAGTATAGCGGTGGTATATATGAGTGTAGTGCAGTATAGCGGTGGTATATATGAGTGTAGTGCAGTATAGCAGTGTTATACCTGGGTGTAGTGCAGTATAGCGGTGGTATATATGGGTGTAGTACAGTATAGCAGTGTTATACCTGGGTGTAGTGCAGTATAGCGGTGGTATATATGAGTGTAGTGCAGTATAGCAGTGTTATACCTGGGTGTAGTACAGTATAGCGGTGGTATACCTGGGTGTAGTGCAGTATAGCGGTGGTATATATGAGTGTAGTGCAGTGTAGCGGTGGTATACCTGGGTGTAGTGCAGTATAGCGGTGGTATACCTGGGTGTACTGCAGTATAGCGGTGGTATACCTGGGTGTAGTGCAGTATAGCGGTGTTATACCTGGGTGTAGTGCAGTATAGCGGTGGTATATATGAGTGTAGTGCAGTGTAGCGGTGGTATACCTGGGTGTAGTGCAGTATAGCAGTGGTATACCTGGGTGTAGTGCAGTATAGTGGTGTTATACCTGGGTGTAGTGCAGTATAGCAGTGGTATACCTGGGTGTAGTGCAGTATAGTGGTGTTATACCTGGGTGTAGTGCAGTATAGCAGTGGTATACCTGGGTGTAGTGCAGTATAGTGGTGTTATACCTGGGTGTAGTGCAGTATAGCGGTGGTATACCTGGGTGTAGTGCAGTATAGTGGTGTTATACCTGGGTGTAGTGCAGTATAGCAGTGGTATACCTGGGTGTAGTGCAGTATAGTGGTGTTATACCTGGGTGTAGTGCAGTATAGCGGTGGTATACCTGGGTGTAGTGCAGTATAGTGGTGTTATACCTGGGTGTAGTGCAGTATAGTGGTGTTATACCTGGGTGTAGTGCAGTATAGCAGTGGTATACCTGGGTGTAGTGCAGTATAGCGGTGGTATACCTGGGTGTAGTGCAGTATAGCGGTGGTATACCTGGGTGTAGTGCAGTATAGCGGTGGTATACCTGGGTGTAGTGCAGTATAGCGGTGGTATATATGAGTGTAGTTCAGTATAGCGGTGGTATACCTGGGTGTAGTGCAGTATAGCGGTGGTATACCTGGGTGTAGTGCAGTATAGCGGTGGTATATATGAGTGTAGTGCAGTATAGCGGTGGTATACCTGGGTGTAGTGCAGTATAGCGGTGGTATACCTGGGTGTAGTGCAGTATAGTGGTGTTATACCTGGGTGTAGTGCAGTATAGCAGTGGTATACCTGGGTGTAGTGCAGTATAGCGATGTTATACCTGGGTGTAGTGCAGTATAGCGGTGGTATACCTGGGTGTAGTGCAGTATAGCGGTGGTATATATGAGTGTAGTGCAGTGTAGCGGTGGTATACCTGGGTGTAGTACAGTATAGCAGTGTTATACCTGGGTGTAGTGCAGTATAGCGGTGGTATATATGAGTGTAGTGCAGTATAGCAGTGTTATACCTGGGTGTAGTACAGTATAGCGGTGGTATACCTGGGTGTAGTGCAGTATAGCGGTGGTATATATGAGTGTAGTGCAGTGTAGCGGTGGTATACCTGGGTGTAGTGCAGTATAGCGGTGGTATACCTGGGTGTAGTGCAGTATAGTGGTGGTATACCTGGGTGTAGTGCAGTATAGCGGTGTTATACCTGGGTGTAGTACAGTATAGCAGTGTTATACCTGGGTGTAGTGCAGTATAGCGGTGGTATATATGAGTGTAGTGCAGTGTAGCGGTGGTATACCTGGGTGTAGTGCAGTATAGCGGTGGTATATATGGGTGTAGTACAGTATAGCAGTGTTATACCTGGGTGTAGTGCAGTATAGCGGTGGTATATATGAGTGTAGTGCAGTATAGCGGTGGTATACCTGGGTGTAGTGCAGTATAGCGGTGTTATACCTGGGTGTAGTGCAGTATAGCGGTGGTATATATGAGTGTAGTGCAGTATAGCGGTGGTATACCTGGGTGTAGTGCAGTATAGCGGTGGTATACCTGGGTGTAGTGCAGTATAGTGGTGGTATACCTGGGTGTAGTGCAGTATAGCGGTGTTATACCTGGGTGTAGTACAGTATAGCAGTGTTATACCTGGGTGTAGTGCAGTATAGCGGTGGTATATATGAGTGTAGTGCAGTGTAGCGGTGGTATACCTGGGTGTAGTGCAGTATAGCGGTGGTATATATGGGTGTAGTACAGTATAGCAGTGTTATACCTGGGTGTAGTGCAGTATAGCGGTGGTATATATGAGTGTAGTGCAGTATAGCGGTGGTATACCTGGGTGTAGTGCAGTATAGCGGTGTTATACCTGGGTGTAGTGCAGTATAGCGGTGGTATATATGAGTGTAGTGCAGTATAGCGGTGGTATACCTGGGTGTAGTGCAGTATAGCGGTGGTATACCTGGGTGTAGTGCAGTATAGCGGTGGTATACCTGGGTGTAGTGCAGTATAGCGGTGGTATACCTGGGTGTAGTGCAGTATAGTGGTGTTATACCTGGGTGTAGTGCAGTATAGCGGTGGTATACCTGGGTGTAGTGCAGTATAGCGGTGGTATACCTGGGTGTAGTGCAGTATAGCGGTGGTATATATGAGTGTAGTGCAGTATAGCGGTGGTATATATGGGTGTAGTACAGTATAGCAGTGTTATACCTGGGTGTAGTGCAGTATAGCGGTGGTATACCTGGGTGTAGTACAGTATAGCGGTGGTATACCTGGGTGTAGTGCAGTATAGCGGTGGTATACCTGGGTGTAGCGCAGTATAGCGGTGGTATACCTGGGTGTAGTGCAGTATAGCGGTGGTATACCTGGGTGTAGTGCAGTATAGCGGTGGTATACCTGGGTGTAGTGCAGTATAGTGGTGTTATACCTGGGTGTAGTGCAGTATAGCGGTGGTATACCTGGGTGTAGTGCAGTATAGTGGTGTTATACCTGGGTGTAGTGCAGTATAGCAGTGGTATACCTGGGTGTAGTGCAGTATAGCGGTGGTATACCTGGGTGTAGTGCAGTATAGCGGTGGTATACCTGGATGTAGTGCAATATAGCGGTGGTATACCTGCGTGTAGTGCAGTATAGCGGTGGTATACCTGGGTGTAGTGCAGTATAGCGGTGGTATACCTGGGTGTAGTGCAGTATAGCGGTGGTATACCTGGGTGTAGTGCAGTATAGCGGTGGTATACCTGGGTGTAGTGCAATATAGCGGTGGTATACCTGGGTGTAGTGCAGTATAGCGGTGGTATACCTGGGTGTAGTGCAGTATAGCGGTGGTATACCTGGGTGTAGTGCAGTATAGCGGTGGTATACCTGGGTGTAGTGCAGTATAGCGGTGGTATATATGAGTGTAGTGCAGTATAGCGGTGGTATACCTGGGTGTAGTGCAGTATAGCGGTGGTATACCTGGGTGTAGTGCAGTATAGCGGTGGTATATATGAGTGTAGTGCAGTATAGCGGTGGTATACCTGGGTGTAGTGCAGTATAGCGGTGGTATACCTGGGTGTAGTGCAGTATAGTGGTGTTATACCTGGGTGTAGTGCAGTATAGCAGTGGTATACCTGGGTGTAGTGCAGTATAGCGATGTTATACCTGGGTGTAGTGCAGTATAGCGGTGGTATACCTGGGTGTAGTGCAGTATAGCGGTGTTATACCTGGGTGTAGTGCAGTATAGCGGTGGTATATATGAGTGTAGTGCAGTGTAGCGGTGGTATACCTGGGTGTAGTGCAGTATAGCGGTGGTATATATGAGTGTAGTGCAGTATAGCGGTGGTATATATGAGTGTAGTGCAGTATAGCAGTGTTATACCTGGGTGTAGTGCAGTATAGCGGTGGTATATATGGGTGTAGTACAGTATAGCAGTGTTATACCTGGGTGTAGTGCAGTATAGCGGTGGTATATATGAGTGTAGTGCAGTATAGCAGTGTTATACCTGGGTGTAGTACAGTATAGCGGTGGTATACCTGGGTGTAGTGCAGTATAGCGGTGGTATATATGAGTGTAGTGCAGTGTAGCGGTGGTATACCTGGGTGTAGTGCAGTATAGCGGTGGTATACCTGGGTGTAGTGCAGTATAGCGGTGGTATACCTGGGTGTAGTGCAGTATAGCGGTGTTATACCTGGGTGTAGTGCAGTATAGCGGTGGTATATATGAGTGTAGTGCAGTGTAGCGGTGGTATACCTGGGTGTAGTGCAGTATAGCGGTGGTATATATGAGTGTAGTGCAGTGTAGCGGTGGTATACCTGGGTGTAGTGCAGTATAGCGGTGGTATATATGGGTGTAGTACAGTATAGCAGTGTTATACCTGGGTGTAGTGCAGTATAGCGGTGGTATATATGAGTGTAGTGCAGTATAGCGGTGGTATACCTGGGTGTAGTGCAGTATAGCGGTGTTATACCTGGGTGTAGTGCAGTATAGCGGTGGTATACCTGGGTGTAGTGCAGTATAGCGGTGGTATATATGAGTGTAGTGCAGTATAGCGGTGGTATATATGAGTGTAGTGCAGTATAGCGGTGGTATATATGAGTGTAGTGCAGTATAGCGGTGGTATATATGAGTGTAGTGCAGTATAGCGGTGGTATACCTGGGTGTAGTGCAGTATAGCGGTGTTATACCTGGGTGTAGTGCAGTATAGCGGTGGTATATATGAGTGTAGTGCAGTATAGCGGTGTTATACCTGGGTGTAGTGCAGTATAGCGGTGGTATACCTGGGTGTAGTACAGTATAGCAGTGTTATACCTGGGTGTAGTGCAGTATAGCGGTGGTATATATGAGTGTAGTGCAGTATAGCGGTGGTATACCTGGGTGTAGTGCAGTATAGCGGTGGTATATATGAGTGTAGTGCAGTATAGCGGTGGTATATATGGGTGTAGTACAGTATAGCAGTGTTATACCTGGGTGTAGTACAGTATAGCGGTGGTATACCTGGGTGTAGTGCAGTATAGCGGTGTTATACCTGGGTGTAGTGCAGTATAGCGGTGGTATACCTGGGTGTAGTGCAGTATAGCGGTGTTATACCTGGGTGTAGTACAGTATAGCAGTGTTATACCTGGGTGTAGTGCAGTATAGCGGTGGTATATATGAGTGTAGTGCAGTATAGCGGTGGTATACCTGGGTGTAGTGCAGTATAGCGGTGGTATATATGAGTGTAGTGCAGTATAGCGGTGGTATACCTGGGTGTAGTACAGTATAGCAGTGTTATACCTGGGTGTAGTACAGTATAGCGGTGGTATACCTGGGTGTAGTGCAGTATAGCGGTGGTATATATGAGTGTAGTGCAGTATAGCGGTGGTATATATGAGTGTAGTACAGTATAGCGGTGGTATACCTGGGTGTAGTGCAGTATAGCGGTGGTATACCTGGGTGTAGTGCAGTATAGCGGTGGTATATATGAGTGTAGTGCAGTATAGCGGTGGTATATATGAGTGTAGTGCAGTATAGCGGTGGTATACCTGGGTGTAGTACAGTATAGCAGTGTTATACCTGGGTGTAGTGCAGTATAGCGGTGGTATATATGAGTGTAGTGCAGTATAGCGGTGGTATATATGAGTGTAGTGCAGTATAGCGGTGGTATACCTGGGTGTAGTACAGTATAGCGGTGGTATACCTGGGTGTAGTGCAGTATAGCGGTGGTATATATGAGTGTAGTACAGTATAGCGGTGGTATACCTGGGTGTAGTGCAGTATAGCGGTGGTATATATGGGTGTAGTGCAGTATAGCGGTGGTATATATGGGTGTAGTACAGTATAGCAGTGGTATACCTGGGTGTAGTGCAGTATAGCGGTGGTATATATGGGTGTAGTACAGTATAGCAGTGTTATACCTGGGTGTAGTGCAGTATAGCGGTGGTATATATGAGTGTAGTGCAGTATAGCGGTGGTATATATGAGTGTAGTGCAGTATAGCGGTGGTATATATGAGTGTAGTGCAGTATAGCGGTGGTATACCTGGGTGTAGTACAGTATAGCGGTGGTATACCTGGGTGTAGTGCAGTATAGCGGTGGTATATATGAGTGTAGTGCAGTATAGCGGTGGTATACCTGGGTGTAGTACAGTATAGCGGTGGTATACCTGGGTGTAGTGCAGTATAGCGGTGTTATACCGCGGTATTGCGCTGTACGTTGTGGCTGAGCAGTCGGAGATGTGGCTGCACCTGATACTTCATCCTCGGAGACGCTGTAATTATTCCCCTCATTACATGTGACAATCGCTGGGCCTCGCGTCGCCTCGTCTGAGATACGACGATAATTAGTTGTCATTACACGTCACTAATTACCGCCAGAACTCTTTATTAAAGAGGACAGTCACATTGTGACCGGGGAAGGGGTAGAGAGACAGCGGACCCCGGGAGTCACTGATCCCAGCAGCCAGGAAGGGGTTAACAATCTCCTTATTACTTTGATTTCCAGATTGAGGAGTCACCCATCCCCCAATACCCGGCCCCCTCTCCTCTCATAGAGGCCAAGTATGTGAGGGGCCCCGGAGGGCAGTGGTGGAAGGGCCACAGCCCAGTCTGTCCGACAAACTACTGGGTGATTGGGCGGTGACCCTGCGAGGGGTTCAGCTTATGTGATGGAGCTTCTGTGTACACTCCGCCTGTGATGTCATCATCTCTACATGAAAACAGCTTGATGACATCACTACATGGGTGCGCTATGTCATAGCTCCTCTGTCTCTCACTTCTTCTTCCCCATCCTGTGATGTCATGATTTGCACAGGTCAGTAGTTTGATGACATCACTATGCAATATGATGTCACAGCTGCTCTAGGCTTCCCTTCCATCTTCTAGCTCTCCTTTGCCCTTTCCCCCTCCCTGTGATGTCATCATCTGTGCGGGGTTATAATTTGATGACATCACTGTCCTTAGCTCCCCTGGACTTCTCCATCTCATGCTGTCACTCCCCTCCATCTTCTCAGTCTCCATTGCCCTCTATCCAGTGATGTCATCATTTGTGCAGGGTAATAGTTTGCTGACATCATAGTCCCAGTCCCCTATGTCATAGCTCGCCTGCACTGCCCTGGTCCCCTCCATCTTCCTGCTCTCTATTGGGAAGCATGCGGTAGAACTGCTGCTCACCATGGCGGTGAGATGATGATGATGGCGGTGAGATGGTGGCCATGCGATGATGATAGTGGTGCAATGATGGCGGTGCAATTTTGGAGGTGGCAGTGTCATGAAATCGCTGGCGTTGCGATGTTGGCGGTGATGGTGCAGCTGTTCTGAGCATGTAAACATGAGGTTTTGCCTTGCGGATCTGTGCGTGTTCTGCTCCGACCTTCGCTGCTTTCGCTCTGCGTCCTGATTGTTTCTTTTTTCCCCCTGAGCTCATTGAGCAGATTTTTTACATTTCACTCATTTTTTGCCATTTTGGTCGTGGCTAAGGTTCAGTGTTGTATCTTGTGCGCTCCATACTGCACCCGTCCTGTGCCTCATCCTGCGCCCAAACCTGCGCCAGTCCTGCACCTTTCCTGCACCCGTCCTGTGCCTCATCCTGTGCCCCATGCTGGGCTCGTCCTGCACTCATCCTGCTGGGCTCGTCCTGTACCCGTCCTGCACCAGTCCTGCACCTGTCCTGCACCCGTCCTGCACCTTTCCTGCACCCGTCCTGTGCCTCATCCTGTGCCCCATGCTGGGCTCGTCCTGCACTCATCCTGCTGGGCTCGTCCTGCACCCGTCCTGCACCTGTCCTGCACCCATTCTGCACCCGTCCTGCGCCTGTCCTGCGCCCCACCATCTTCTTCCCTGACTTTGTTCTTTGTCGCTTGCAGTGTCCTCGATGCTCCGGAAAGGTTAATTTCATGTAAATTCTGGGATTTTCTGGGCGCCAGAAGACGAGGACTCCACCTCCGGAATATTAATTTATCAGAGCTGAGACTAATTGCATAATAATGATGTTTTCAACTCAGCCTCGTCTTCTGTCGAGAGGCAGATTTAGTGAGGAACGCGTGGATCGGTATATAATTCTGTCAACAGATTGTGGCGCTGATCCAGAAAATATTAACCCCCCCCCAGGGGCGCGTGGACGCCATATACTGTATACATTCCCTGCAGTGCTCACCATATACAGGGTGGCCATAATATAACCTCAGGTGTTTGGAGTCGTGTGCAGGCTGACCCCCTGCAGTGCTCGCTATATATGTACAGTGTTGGCCACAAGTATCGCCCCCCCTGCAGTCCTGTCAGATAATCCTCGGTGTCCCCCAGATAATGATTACACAGCACAAACTCTTATATAGTATATAAGTGACACAGGGTATATACAGTATAAGTATCGCCCCCTGCAGTCCTGTCAGATAATCCTCGCTGTCCCCCAGATAATGATTACACAGCACAAACTCTTATATAGTATATAAGTGACACAGGGTATATACAGTATAAGTATCGCCCCCTGCAGTCCTGTCAGATAATCCTCGGTGTCCCCCAGATAATGATTACACAGCACAGACTCTTATATAGTATATAAGTGACACAGGGTATATACAGTATAAGTATCGCCCCCTGCAGTCCTGTCAGATAATCCTCGGTGTCCCCAGATAATGATTACACAGCACAAACTCTTATATAGTATATAAGTGACACAGGGTATATACAGTATAAGTATCGCCCCCTGCAGTCCTGTCAGATAATCCTCGCTGTCCCCCAGATAATGATTACACAGCACAGACTCTTATATAGTATATAAGTGACACAGGGTATATACAGTATAAGTATCGCCCCCTGCAGTCCTGTCAGATAATCCTCGGTGTCCCCCAGATAATGATTACACAGCACAGACTCTTATATAGTATATAAGTGACACAGGGTATACACAGTATAAGTATCGCCCCCTGCAGTCCTGTCAGATAATCCTCGCTGTCCCCAGATAATGATTACACAGCACAGACTCTTATATAGTATATAAGTGACACAGGGTATATACAGTATAAGTATCGCCCCCTGCAGTCCTGTCAGATAATCCTCGCTGTCCCCCAGATAATGATTACACAGCACAAACTCTTATATAGTATATAAGTGACACAGGGTATATACAGTATAAGTATCGCCCCCTGCAGTCCTGTCAGATAATCCTCGCTGTCCCCCAGATAATGATTACACAGCACAGACTCTTATATAGTATATAAGTGACACAGGGTATATACAGTATAAGTATCGCCCCCTGCAGTCCTGTCAGATAATCCTCGCTGTCCCCCAGATAATGATTACACAGCACAGACTCTTATATAGTATATAAGTGACACAGGGTATATACAGTATAAGTATCGCCCCCTGCAGTCCTGTCAGATAATCCTTGCTGTCCCCCAGATAATGATTACACAGCACAGACTCTTATATAGTATATAAGTGACACAGGGTATATACAGTATAAGTATCGCCCCCTGCAGTCCTGTCAGATAATCCTCGGTGTCCCCAGATAATGATTACACAGCACAGACTCTTATATAGTATATAAGTGACACAGGGTATATACAGTATAAGTATCACCCCCTGCAGTCCTGTCAGATAATCCTCGCTGTCCCCAGATAATGATTACACAGCACAGACTCTTATATAGTATATAAGTGACACAGGGTATATACAGTATAAGTATCGCCCCCTGCAGTCCTGTCAGATAATCCTCGCTGTCCCCAGATAATGATTACACAGCACAGACTCTTATATAGTATATAAGTGACACAGGGTATATACAGTATAAGTTTCGCCCCCTGCAGTCCTGTCAGATAATCCTCGCTGTCCCCAGATAATGATTACACAGCACAAACTCTTATATAGTATATAAGTGACACAGGGTATATACAGTATAAGTATCGCCCCCTGCAGTCCTGTCAGATAATCCTCGCTGTCCCCAGATAATGATTACAAGCACAGACTCTTATATAGTATATAAGTGACACAGGGTATATACAGTATAAGTATCGCCCCCTGCAGTCCTGTCAGATAATCCTCGGTGTCCCCAGATAATGATTACACAGCACAAACTCTTATATAGTATATAAGTGACACAGGGTATATACAGTATAAGTATCGCCCCCTGCAGTCCTGTCAGATAATCCTCGCTGTCCCCCAGATAATGATTACACAGCACAAACTCTTATATAGTATATAAGTGACACAGGGTATATACAGTATAAGTATCGCCCCCTGCAGTCCTGTCAGATAATCCTCGCTGTCCACCAGATAATGATTACACAGCACAAACTCTTATATAGTATATAAGTGACACAGGGTATATACAGTATAAGTATCGCCCCCTGCAGTCCTGTCAGATAATCCTCGCTGTCCCCCAGATAATGATTACACAGCACAGACTCTTATATAGTATATAAGTGACACAGGGTATATACAGTATAAGTATCGCCCCCTGCAGTCCTGTCAGATAATCCTCGCTGTCCCCAGATAATGATTACACAGCACAGACTCTTATATAGTATATAAGTGACACAGGGTATATACAGTATAAGTTTCGCCCCCTGCAGTCCTGTCAGATAATCCTCGCTGTCCCCAGATAATGATTACACAGCACAAACTCTTATATAGTATATAAGTGACACAGGGTATATACAGTATAAGTATCGCCCCCTGCAGTCCTGTCAGATAATCCTCGCTGTCCCCAGATAATGATTACAAGCACAGACTCTTTGGTAATATCTTCAGTTATTTTGCTTGCAATGAAAAAACACAAAAGAGAATGAAAAAAAAAGTCACATCATTGATCATTTTACACAAAATTCCAGAACTTGTGCGGACAGAAGTATTGGCGCCCTCAGCCTAATACTTGGTCGCACAACCTTTAGACACAATAACTGCGCACAACCGCTTCCGCTAACCAGCAATGAGTTTCTTACAAGGCTCTGCTGGAATCTTAGACCCTTCTTCTTTGGCAAACTGCTCGCGGTCCCCCCTGAGATGTGAAGGGGGCCTTCTCCAAACTGCCACCAAGAGATCTCTCCCCCTCCCCCACAGGTGTTCTATGGGATTCAGGGCTGGACTCATTGCTGCCACTTTACAAGTCTCCAGGGCTTTCTCTCACCACCATTTTCTAGTGCTGACCTGAAGTGTGTTTTGGGTCCTTGTCCTGCTGGAAGAGCCCTGACCTCTGAGGGAGACCCCGCTTTCTCACACTGGGCCCTACATGATGCTGTACAATGTGTTGGTAGTCTTCAGACTTCATAATGCCATGCACACGGTCAAGCAGTCCAGTGCCAGAGGCAGCAAAGCCACCCCAAACCATCAGGGACCTCCGCCATGTCTGACTGTAGGGGGCGTCTTCTTCTCTTTTTCCCTGTAATCTCTATGTTGAGGCCTTCTCCTACTTTTGTCTCCTCTGACCAGAGAACATTCTTCCAGAACGGTTTTGGCTTTCTCAGGTAAGTTTTGGCAAACTGCAGCCTGGCTTCTGTCTGTGGGTAAGAAGTGGGGTCTTCCTGGGTCTCCTACCATACAGTCCCTTCTCATTCAGACGCTGACGCTGGATAGTACGGGGTGACACTGTTGTACCCTCGGACTGCAGGGCAGCTTGGACTTGTTTGGATGTTAGTCGAGGTTCTTTATCCGCCATCCGCACAATCTTGTGGTGAAATCTCTTGTCAATGTTTCTTTTCCGTCCACATCTAGGGAGGTTAGCCACAGGGCCATGGGCTTTACACTTCTTACTGACACTGCGCTCGGTAGACACAGGAACATTCAGGGCTTTGGAGATGGACTTGTAGCCTTGAGATTGCTCAGGCTTCCTCACAATTTTGCTTCTCAGGTCCTCAGACAGTTCTTTGGTCTTCTTTCTTTTCTCCATGCTCAATGTGGTCACACAAGGACACAGGACAGAGGTGGAGTCAACTTTAATCCATTTCAACTGGCTGCAAGTGTGATTTAGTTATTGCCACCACCTGTTAGGTGCCTCAGGTAAGTAACAGGTGCTGGTAATTACACAAATAACAGAAGCTCACATGATTTCTCAAACAGCGCCAATACTTTTGTCCACCCCTTTTTTATGTTTGCTGTGGAATTATATCCAGCTTGGCTTTTTGACAATTCTTTTTCTGGTTTTCCATTGAAGACAAATTAAATGAAGAAAATACCAAAGAATTTGTGACTGCAATCATTATCTGGAAGAACACGAGGATTATCTGACAGAACTGCAGGGGGGGCCTATACTTTTGGCCAACACTGTATATATAACATACACCCCCCTGCAGTGCTCACCATATATATTTCAGACATCCCCTGCAGTGTTCGCCCGCTACCTAGTCATCTTCTAATCCTGAATTACTGACTTGTTGAATAGAATTCCAGAGGAACAATGAAGACTGACACACAGAAACCAGCAGAGCAGAAGCAAAGTATAGATCTGTCAACCACTCTATGTCTGTAGAAAGCTGGGTGACCCCATGTACATACAGACTGATCCGGGGCCCCTGGGGATTACCCCTAGATAGTGGGTGGAGATGAATCCTTCTCTGTCCGCCCCTGCTCTGGGATCACTGTATAGCAGCTGCATAGGCAGCGGCCACAGTCACAACCTGACATTATGGGGTCATTACTGTCACGGCTGCCCTGTAACCAGAGAAGGATCATCCAGATGATATGAGTATAGTATTATTAGTAATAATAGTGGTAGTAATAGTATTATTAGTAGTAATAGTGGCAGTAATAGTATTAGTATTATTAGTAGTAATAGGGGTATTAATAGTAGTATTATTAGTAGTAATAGTATTAGTATTATTAGTAATAGCGGTAGTAATTGTATTAGTATTATTAGTAGTAATAGGGGTATTAATAGTAGTATTATTAGTAGTAATAGTATTAGTATTATTAGTAGTAATAGTGGTAGTAATAGTATTAGTATTATTAGTTGTAATAGTGGTAGTAATAGTAGTAGTATTATTAGTATTATTAGTAGTAATAGCGGTAGTAATAGTATTAGTATTATTAGTAGTAATAGCGGTAGTATAGTATTATTAGTAGTAATAGCGGTAGTAATAGTATTAGTATTATTAGTAGTAATAGCGGTAGAAATAGTATTAGTATCAGTAGTAATAGCGGCAGTAATAGTATTAGTATTATTAGTAGTAATAGCGGTAGTAATAGTAGTAGTAATAGTGGTAGTATAGTATTAGTATTATTAGTAGTAATAGTGGTAGTAATAGTATTAGTATTATTAGTAGTAATAGCGGTAGTAATAGTAGTAGGATTATCAGTGGTAATAGTGGTAGTATTACTATTATTAGTAGTAATAGTGGTAGCAATAGTATTAGTATTATTAGTTGTAATAGTGGTAGTAATAGTAGTAGTATTAGAATTATTAGTAGTAATAGCGGTAGTAATAGTATTAGTATTATTAGTAGTAATAGTAGTAGTAGTAATAGCGGTAGTAATAGTATTAGTATTATTAGTAGTAATAGCGGTAGAAATAGTATCAGTAGTAATAGCGGTAGTAATAGTATTAGTATTATTAGTAGTAATAGCGGTAGTAATAGTATTAGTAGTAATAGCGGTAGTAATAGTATTAGTATTATTAGTAGTAATAGCGGTAGTAATAGTATTAGTATTATTAGTAGTAATAGTGGTAGTATAGTATTATTAGTAGTAATAGGGGTAGTAATAGTAGTAGTATTATTAGTAGTAATAGCGGTAGTAAAAGTATTAGTATTATTAGTAGTAATAGTGGTAGTAATAGTATTATTAGTAGTAATAGGGGTAGTAATAGTAGTAGTATTATTAGTAGTAATAGCGGTAGTAATAGTATTAGTATTATTAGCAGTAATAGCGGTCGTAATAGTATTAATATTATTAGTAGTAATAGTGGCAGTAATAGTATTAGTATTAGCAGTAATAGCGGTAGTAATAGTATTAGTATTATTAGTAATAGTGATAGTATTAGTATTATTAGTAGTAATAGTGATAGTATTACTATTATTAGTAGTAATAGTGGTAGTTATAGTAGTATTAGTAGTAGTAATAGCGGTAGTAAGAGTATTAGTATTATTAGTAGTAATAGGGGTAGTAATAGTAGTAGTAGTATTAGTAGTAATAGCGGTAGTAATAGTAGTAGTAATAGTGGTAGTATAGTATTAGTATTATTAGTAGTAATAGTGGTAGTAATAGTAGTAGTATTATTAGTAGTATTAGTATTATTAGTAGTAATAGTGGTAGTAATAGTATTAGTATTATTAGTAGTAATAGCGGTAGTATAGTATTATTAGTAGTAATAGCGGTAGTAATAGTATTAGTATTAGTAGTAATAGCGGTAGAAATAGTATTAGTATCAGTAGTAATAGCGGCAGTAATAGTATTAGTATTATTAGTAGTAATAGCGGTAGTAATAGTATTAGTAGTAATTACGGTAGTAATAGTAGTAGTAATAGTGGTAGTATAGTATTAGTATTATTAGTAGTAATAGTGGTAGTAATAGTAGTAGTATTAGTATTATTAGTAGTAATAGCGGTAGTAATAGTATTAGTATTATTAGTAGTAATAGCGGTAGTAATAGTATTAGTAGTAATAGCGGTAGTAATAGTAGTAGTAATAGTGGTAGTATAGTATTAGTATTATTAGTAGTAATAGTGATAGTATTACTATTATTATTAGTAATAGTGGTAGTTATAGTAGTATTAGTAGTAGTAGTAATAGCGGTAGTAATAGTAGTAATAGTGGTAGTATAGTATTAGTATTATTAGTAGTAATAGTGGTAGTAATAGTATTAGTATTATTAGTAGTAATAGGGGTAGTAATAGTAGTAGTAGTATTAGTAGTAATAGCGGTAGTAATAGTAGTAATAGTGGTAGTATAGTATTAGTATTATTAGTAGTAATAGTGGTAGTAATAGTATTAGTATTATTAGTAGTAATAGTGGTAGTAATAGTAGTAGGATTATTAGTAGTAATAGTGGTAGTAATAGTAGTAGTATTAGTAGTAATAGCGGAAGTAATAGTAGTAGGATTATTAGTAGTAATAGTGGTAGTATTAGTATTATTAGTAGTAATAGTATTAGTATTATTAGTAGTAATAGTGGTAGTATTAGTAGTAATAGTGGTAGTAATAGTATTAGTATTATTAGTAGTAATAAGGGTAGTAATAGTAGTATCATTAGTAGTAATAGCGTTAGTAATAGTATTAGTATTATTAGTAGTAATAGTGGTAGTATAGTATTAGGATTATTAGTAGTAATAGTGGTAGTAATAGTAGTAGTAATAGTGGTAGTAATAGTATTAGTATTATTAGTAGTAATAGTGGTAGTAATAGTATTAGGATTATTAGTAGTAATAGTCGTAGTAATAATAGTAGTATTATTAGTAGTAATAGCGGTAGTAATAGTATTAGTATTATTAGTAGTAATAGTAGTAGGATTATTAGAATTAATAGTGGTAGTAATAGTAGTAGTATTAGTAGTAATAGCGGTAGTAATAGTAGTATTATTATTAGTAGTAATAGGGGTAGTAATAGTAGTATTATTATTAGTAGTAATAGGGGTAGTAATAGCAGTATTAGTAGTAATAGTGGTAGTAATAGTATTAGTAGTAATAGTGGTAGTAATAGTAGTAGTATTATTAGTAGTAATAGTGGTAATATAGTATTAGTATTATTAGTAGTAATAGGGGTAGTAATAGTAGTAGTATTATTAGTAGAAATAGGGATAGTAATAGTAGTAGTATTATTAGTAGAAATAGCGGTAGTAATAGTATTAGTATTATTAGTAGTAATAGTGATAGTATTAGTATTATTAGTAGTAATAGTGGTAGTTATAGTAGTATTAGTAGTAATAGTGGTAGTATAGTATTAGTATTATTAGTAGTAATAGCGGTAGTAATAGTATTAGTATTATTAGTAGTAATAGTGGTAGTAATAGTATTAGTATTATTAGTAGTGGTAGTAATATTAGTAGGATTATTAGTAGTAATAGTGGTAGTAATAGTAGTATTATTAGTAGTAATAGTGGTAGTATAGTATTAGTATTATTAGTAGTAATAGGGGTAGTAATAGTAGTAGTATTATTAGTAGAAATAGCGGTAGTAATAGTATTAGTATTATTAGTAGTAATAGTGATAGTATTAGTATTATTAGTAGTAATAGTGGTAGTTATAGTAGTATTATTAGTAGTAATAGCGGTAGTAATAGTAGTAGTAGTATTATTAGTAGGAATAATGGCAGTAATAGTATTAGTATTATTAGCAGTAATAGCGGTAGTAATAGTATTAATATTATTAGTAGTAATAGTGGCAGTAATAGTATTAGTATTATTAGCAGTAATAGCGGTAGTAATAGTATTAGTATTATTAGCAGTAATAGTGGTAGTATAGTATTAGTATTATTAGTAGTAATAGCGGTAGTAATAGTATTAGTAGTAGTAGTAATAGCGGTAGTAATAGTAGTAGGATTATTAGTAGTAATAGTGGTAGTAATAGTATTAGTATTATTAGTAGTAATAGTGGTAGAAATAGTATTAGTATTTTTAGCAGTAATAGTGGTAGTATAGTATTAGTAGTAATAGTGGTAGAGTATTAGTATTATTAGTAGTAATAGTGGTAGTATAGTATTATTAGTAGTAATAGTGGTAGTATAGTATTATTAGTAGTAATAGTGGTAGTATAGTATTAGTAGTAGTAATAGTGGTAGTAATAGTATTAGGATAAGTAATGTAATGTATGTACACAGTGACTGCACCAGCAGAATAGTGAGCGCAGCTCTGGGGTATAATACAGGATAAGTAATGTAATGTATGTACACAGTGACTGTACCAGCAGAATAGTGAGCGCAGCTCTGGAGTATAATACAGGATAAGTCATGTAATGTATGTACACAGTGACTGTACCAGCAGAACAGTTTAGCGCAGCTCTGGAGTATAATACAGGATAAGTAATGTAATGTATGTACACAGTGACTGCACCAGCAGAATAGTGAGCGCAGCTCTGGAGTATAATACAGGATAAGTAATGTAATGTATGTACACAGTGACTGCACCAGCAGAATAGTGAGCGCAGCTCTGGAGTATAATACAGGATAAGTAATGTAATGTATGTACACAGTGACTGCACCAGCAGAATAGTGAGCGCAGCTCTGGAGTATAATACAGGATAAGTAATGTAATGTATGTACACAGTGACTGCACCAGCAGAATAGTGAGCGCAGCTCTGGAGTATAATACAGGATAAGTAATGTAATGTATGTACACAGTGACTGCACCAGCAGAATAGTGAGCGCAGCTCTGGAGTATAATACAGGATAAGTAATGTAATGTATGTACACAGTGACTGCAGCAGCAGAATAGTGAGCGCAGCTCTGGAGTATAATACAGGATAAGTAATGTAATGTATGTACACAGTGACTGCACCAGCAGAATAGTGAGCGCAGCTCTGGTGTATGATACAGGATAAGTAATGTAATGTATGTACACAGTGACTGCACCAGCAGAATAGTGAGCGCAGCTCTGGAGTATAATACAGGATAAGTAATGTAATGTATGTACACAGTGACTGTACCAGCAGAATAGTGAGCGCAGCTCTGGTGTATGATACAGGATAAGTAATGTAATGTATGTACACAGTGACCAGCAGAATAGTGAGCGCAGCTCTGGAGTATAATACAGGATAAGTAATGTAATGTATGTACACAGTGACTGTACCAGCAGAGTAGTGAGCGCAGCTCTGGAGTATAATACAGGATAAGTAATGTAATGTATGTACACAGTGACTGCACCAGCAGAATAGTGAGCGCAGCTCTGGAGTATAATACAGGATAAGTAATGTAATGTATGTACACAGTGACTGCACCAGCAGAATAGTGAGCGCAGCTCTGGAGTATAATACAGGATAAGTAATGTAATGTATGTACACAGTGACTGCACCAGCAGAATAGTGAGCGCAGCTCTGGAGTATAATACAGGATAAGTAATGTAATGTATGTACACAGTGACTGCACCAGCAGAATAGTGAGCGCAGCTCTGGAGTATAATACAGGATAAGTAATGTAATGTATGTACACAGTGACTGCAGCAGCAGAATAGTGAGCGCAGCTCTGGAGTATAATACAGGATAAGTAATGTAATGTATGTACACAGTGACTGCACCAGCAGAATAGTGAGCGCGGCTCTGGAGTATAATACGGGATAAGTAATGTAATGTATGTACACAGTGACTGTACCAGCAGAATAGTGAGCGCAGCTCTGGGGTATAATACAGGATAAGTAATGTAATGTATGTACACAGTGACTGTACCAGCAGAATAGTGAGCACAGCTCTGGAGTATAATACAGGATAAGTAATGTAATGTATGTACACAGTGACTGTACCAGCAGAATAGTGAGCGCAGCTCTGGTGTATGATATAGGATAAGTAATGTAATGTATGTACACAGTGACCAGCAGAATAGTGAGCGCAGCTCTGGAGTATAATACAGGATAAGTAATGTAATGTATGTACA